>NC_084590.1:21218723-21518723 GCF_033807715.1 Cololabis saira | reverse complement strand
TTGGACTTTTTTCAAGACTAAAGACAAGAAAAGAGGCTGAGGGAGCTGGATGAAAATGAGGAGGAGAGGGAAAAGAAGAGGAATGACCAGTTATCTAAGTTAATTGACATTTTTGGGAAGATGGAAGACAAAATGTAGTTTTCTTCATATTTTTTTTATTCATAATTTGAGGTTCAATTTCAATTTCTTCTTTCGTTTTCATTTTATATTAGACAAATCCTCAGTTGACCGGGTGTTGAATAAACAAGACTTGCTTTTCTTTAATCTGAGTACAGTGTTTGAATTAAGATTCCCTATGTTAAAGGAGCTTGAGGCAGGATTTATGAAAAAAATGCGTATACGTTTTAAGTTTCCTAGTAATAATGTCAGATGAAGCGTTCCATATCAAAACAAATGAGCCCTCTAGTGTATCTCTCCGTTGCCTTGAACAGGCTGTGTGCTGCAAAATGTGCTGCAATTCGGCGCCCGAATTTCCCGCGCTGTCCTGCGGATGTGACGTCACATGACGCTGCATGCGCATTCTCCCCGTTCTCCCGTGCCGGCTTCGCTGTTGGCTGCAGTACACCAAACATCAATTTATTTACATTAGGTGTTGTTATGACCACCTGGCTCACGGTAGATCACAACAAATAGGGAGACCACACAGGTAAACCATTTCATGTATTTATTAAAAATAAGGCCCTAAGGTACAAGGTAACTAAAGATAATAATGTGCAAAGTAACAAGAAACAACTAAGGGAAAAATGGTTGGCCGTTGTTGTCACAGTCAGGGAGGGAGAGAGAGAGAGTGGCGGCCCTGGAACCCTCTCCTTAAATACCCTCCCAGGCAATCAGACCCAATCCTGTGCACCTGGATTGGACCTGACAGGCAAAAATGAGGAAAGCACCAAGGCACCAGGGAAACAGCGCCTCCCCCACCACACAGGAGGAGGACAGCTATTCCCAATACAGAGATACATAACACCCCCCCCCCCCCCCCCCCTCTTAAAACAGAGGCCCCACACCATGGCCTCTGTAAATAAGGCTTTCAGTACTGCCTACACCAACAAAAAAACATGACCCACTATTACCATTTACCAGTACTGGTGGTAACTAGTTTGACTATGTACACATAGAACTCATGGTCAATTGGGGGTCGGACTCCACCCTGCTGGTTCACCCCTACACACCTCCACCCACCACTGCCCAGCCACCCGCAACTCCTGGTACCGGGAGAGCATCTTTAAGGAGGAAAGACAAGGTTAGATGGGATATTGTGAAGAGCAACTGAAAGGGGAGGAACCGGCTCACTCCAACCCCTCGGGCGCACGTTACAACGCATCTGCTATTACGTTGTCCACACCACGTATGTGCCGGATGCTCAGGTTGTAAGGCTGTAGAAAAAGCGTCCACCTCATCAGCCGCTGGTTCGGACTCTGCAAAGAGTGAAGGAAGGTTAGGGGATTGTGGTCTGAATACACGACTACTGGATGGACTCCCCCACCCACATACACATCAAAATGCTGCAGAGCCCACACCAGCGCTAACGCTTCCTTCTCTATCGTCGAGTAGTTTAGCTGGTGGCGGTTAAACTTCCTTGAAAAATAGCTGACTGGCCGATCCACCCCTTCACCATCAGTCTCCAAAAGGACACCCCCAGCCCCAACCTGACTAGCATCTACTTGTAACCTGAATGGCTGATTTAGTCTAGGCGCTGCCAGGACAGGAGCTGTACCCAACAGCATCTTCACCTGGTCAAAAGCCTGCTGGCTGGCAGAAGACCAAACAAACTTCGCCTTTGCTTTCAACGAGTCCGGGACACACAAGTCTGGGACACACAAGTCCGGGACACCCAAGTCCGGGACACCCAAAGTCCGGGACACCCAAAGTCCGGGACACCCAAAGTCCGGGACACCAAAAGTCCAGGACACCAAAAGTCCAGGACACCAACTCTCTCTGTATGGCCGCCACCACTTCCGGCTTCTTCGACTGACCAGGCACAACATCAAGACTCAGTTTATAATGCTCAATAATTCGCCACAACTCCTCAACCTTTAACTGCTGTAACAACTTAATTGATGGGGCTCCCAAAAATTCCCTCACAGGATCCATTTCACCACAACTCTTATGACTACAAACGCCCAACCAGTAACTGATAACCAGTAATCAATAGGCAACCAAGGCCACAATGTCAAACCAAATTCAAACCATTTACCAGGCCATCACTATCATAAGTATAGACAAAAGACCCTGTTATCAACTATAATACCCCAACATGGGACGGCGAGTAGCTTTACTTAGCGAGAGAATGACGCGAAAGAGCTGCCCCGCGTCTAACTCAAAAAAAAAAATCCCTGACTAACCACAACCTAGTCTTCAGTGCGCTCATAGCAGCTTAACTACCAACAGTACCCTAATGGCACTGCTGAATAGCGCCCCGGCTTACAGCACACCAAAAACAACAAACTAAAACCACAAACAAAAAAAACAAACAAGCGTTAAGCGCTTCTCCTCCTACCACGGGGGTTCACGTAGCTCATGGTATCTAAACCACACGCTTCAGACAAAAGGTGGGCGACAACAGTAACCCCGTCTACTCACCATCCAGCTGAGGATCATAACCGATAACCAGGTCACCACTCAAAGGAGGAAAGTGGCCACAGTCCTCCCCTGCTGCAAGCCAAGCAAATCAAAGTTTACTAAGGCAAACCAAACCACTTATTGAGCAATCAAACAAACTAACCAAACACTGTGAGTCTCCTACACAAGTACTACCGAACTATCCAGGCATTAGTAAGGTACTGACAACCTTACCAATTTCCCGGACGAGCCCCCATTTGTTATGACCACCTGGCTCACGGTAGATCACAACAAGTAGGGAGACCACACAGGTAAACCATTTCATGTATTTATTAAAAATAAGGCCCTAAGGTACAAGGTAACTAAAGATAATAATGTGCAAAGTAACAAGAAACAACTAAGGGAAAAATGGTTGGCCGTTGTTGTCACAGGCAGGGAGGGAGAGAGAGAGTGGCGGCCCTGGAACCCTCTCCTTAAATACCCTCCCAGGCAATCAGACCCAATCCTGTGCACCTGGATTGGACCTGACCTGAAAGGCAAAAATGAGGAAAGCACCAAGGCACCAGGGAAACAGCGCCTCCCCCACCACACAGGAGGAGGACAGCTATTCCCAATACAGAGATACATAACAGTGTCAAGCAGGTGAAAAAACGACACCTTGGATAAATTCCGATGTCACACTACATAGAAAAACACATAACACTAACCATAAGCAAAAAGAACAATAAAACGTTAACTACATAAAGGAGAAAAACAATAAATCATGTGATGCAAATCTTCCGATCATCTGTGAGTGTGTGTATGCGTGTGTCTCAAAACAGCGTCACGCCACGTGAAACAAAAGAGAAATGGCGAACACGGTGTTCAACCCACGACTAACTGGAGAAACGGCGCCACGCGGGTCCAACGAAAGTGGGGACTAATTACTAGCATGTCCGTGTGTTTAGTAACAGGTGGAGAACAAAGAACGGTCGCCTCAAAAATAAACAAACAGCGCTGCCGGTGGTTGCCGGCGTTACACAGTGATATGCAAAAGGAAAAATAACATTAAACACAATTCAACCTTAAACCGCTCTAAATTAACTGACTGCCCAAAACAAGAACCTCATGCCTCCTTGCTCCGGGTCTGGAGGGGCTGCAAGCCTTTTCAGGTGCTGATTCACATTTCTGCCGGGGTTTTTCAGTTCGAGCCTTTGGGTTTCTCTGCGTACAACTCTGGAATGAAATGGACAATTGAGGCAGCGCGCCTTAAGCCGGGGCTCCCTCTTGCCTGGCCACGGGCCTCTCATGCTGCCACCCTGCGCAGGGGGGCCGGTTACGTCCGTTGGAACATGCGGCTCATCCCGTCGGGTCGCCGGGCGCGTGGGCTTCACAGGTCCAGGAGGCTGGAGCTTCTGCGGCTGATTCTGGCTCACGCTGGCGGTCGTCCTCGGAACGCCACGGTTCCTGGTGCAAGAGAAGCTCGGAACGGAAAGAGTTAAAGAGACAGGGAAGTCAGAGCACTCCGTGCCCGTGGCAACAGACCTTACGCCCGGCAGGTGATTCCTGGTCCAGGCGGCTCCCCACCCCCCCAGCTCTGGAAAAAAATGGAGAGACGTGGTCCCCAAACGCGTTGGGAGCAGGATAGGTGTGTATCCGACGGCGGGGCGAGGGAAGAGAGAGCGAGCTGAGGGAAGGAGAGGACTTTTCATCCACCAGGATGTGTTGACATCATCAGCGCCTGGCCAGTGATTGGACGCGCGCCGCTTCAGGCGCCACCTCCTGTTCACACCTCTAAAGCCCGCTGGGCTTTGTAGTCTTTACAAAGCGGGCACTTTAGATGCAACTCAAAGCTGGTCCCCAGGCTGAGGATTCAGACAGGTTTAAAGTTGTTTTTCACCTAATCACAAACGTTCATAAGAGTTCAGAATTCACATGATCACGTGACGATGGCCCAACAGTAAGCAAATACCAGATAAAAAAACAACCAAAAAAGACTGATTATGAGACTTCCCATGGCCAAATAAACTGTCCCCTTGAAATCAGTGAAAACACAGTTGAAGAATCAATCAAGGGGGCACAGAAAAAAAAAGGCATTGTACTTCTAATCAGAGCCCAATCTCTTAAATTATCTGAAAATCACCTTCCTTCCGCAGACCATCTTTGAAAAACAGGTGGAAATATGATTCAGATTATCTAACATTGTCTTTGATAGCCCAGACACTGCAAAGGACCTGTCATTGTCCTCTGTGGACTGTTTTTAACCAAAAAAAAAGAATTCTGAAGTCCTTCAAGATTGAATTTTGATTTTAAGTAGGGCAAGAAACTCGGCTCTGGTAATATCCATTGTATTAGAGGTAGTTGTCTCCAGTGTTGGGGGTAACGCGTTAAAAAAGTAAATGTTACAAAAGTAAACGTTACAAAAGTAAACGTAATAAATAGTCGCAATAATGTTTAGGCAGTAATGGTTACTTGTTATATTTGGTAGTGTTATTAGTAGTGTAATTAGAGTTACTGAGTCTGGTAACGTTACAATCTGATCAGTCACACTGGCGGAAGTCTCGAATAAACACTTAAGCCACAACAGCCGTAAATAAGGACAAGAAGAAGACCGGTTTAAATAAACAGAAGAAGACAATTTGGTTTGGAGAAGACAAGATGGCAGCAGCGGATGAGTTGACATTTTCGGAATGGGTATACTCAAACTATTTTGAATGACAAAGAGAAAAATCTCACAGTGCGGTGTACTTTGTGTGTTGGTGGGAGACCGAGGGAACTATCTACTGTACTTAAAAAAATAGTACACATAACTTCAAACACCTAGAGAGAGTGCACAGCAACTTTTTATGATGCCTATGCATGCATCATTGAAATGCCCCTTGTCAACATCAATAAACTATGCACACAGCTTCAGATTAAATGCATGAATGACAAGGAATACCAGTTTCTCAAAGAATACTATCTGATCATGAAACTCTACACCATAGCCCTTGACATTTTGCTGAGTGAGGACACTTGTTTTATGGTGCACTTCAACCAGCTTTGGAAATTCTAATGGTCAAAACCCTTGCAGTTAAAAATAGACTATCAAATATGACTGATGAACTCCCTGATATAATTGTAAGAGGAACCTTCAACCAAGATGTCTGATCCTCATCCAGCTGCTGCGGCTGCCGCCCCCAGTGAGAATGGCTTTTTTAAATTTTTTTTATATTGTTATCTTTAAAAAAAAAATATATATATATTTTTTTTTAAATATATATATATATTTTTTTTTTTTTATCCACATTTTTTCCCCATTATATCACCCAGTGCTCCTACCTAAGTGACAGTTCTGGGGATTGCCATCCTATACCAACCCTGGGAGGGCACTGCACCAAACTCAGGTCTCTTTCTTAACCTGAGGAGTGAGCAGGCCACTTCTTTCAAACTCCACACAGAAAGGCCCTTTCGCCAACCCCACCCAGGGGGTCCCAGTCATGGGGGAACTTAACACGCATTCGGCGCCCACAGCGTCCCCCGGTGGGAATTGAACCCAGGACCTTCTTGCTGTGAGACAGCTGCACTACCAGCAGCGCCACTGTGCCCCCTTGCTTTTTTCTTTGACACCTAAATGACTCAAATACACTCATGTCTGTGGGAACAAAGGTAATAGATTATTTTAGATCTGCCCGTGTGATGGAAAGCCTTCACCTCTTTCCAAGGGTTAAAAAAGTGCCACTCAGGTAAAATGCTGCAACACTGTCCAGTGCGCCTGTTGAAAGACTTTTCAGTGTAAGAGGACTCGTGCTCACCCCAAAGAAAAACCGTCTGGATGATGAACGCTTTCAGCGGCTTCTCTTATTGTGTTAGAACAAGTACTTTAGTGGTATGGAGTAGTTGTAGTTCAGTTTTGCATTTAGCCCTTGTTTGGCTGTATGTTGTGTCTAATGGCGCTTTCCCACTAGTACCGCCTTAGCCCGGCTCGGCGCGGCTCGTCGCGGCTCGTCGCGGCTCCACCCGTTTTGTCCCCGTTTGTTTTTCCACAGCCAGGGGAGAAGTGGGGGGGTTGGGGTGAAGCTGCTGTGACGTACTCGATTGCGCAACACCTTTGTTCGTGTCGGCGCTGATAAGAAATCAGCTGAAGCCGCGAGCGGCTGAGAAAAAAACAGCCCGTCTACATCCCTTTTTTAATTCTCTCGTCGGCCACCAGGTTTATGAACATCTGCACCTCAGAGTTGGATCACCAAACAGACGTTTGCGCTTTATAATAAAATCGCCACCAGTCGCCCTCGCGCTGACTCCTGCTTCCTGATTCAAACGTCTGCCGGCCCCGCCCCCCCGACCAATCAGTGGCGAGGAGGGTGACGACGGCCCCGCCCCCGACCAATCAGTGGCGCGGAGGGTGACGACGGCCCCGCCCCTCGATGAATCAGCTGCCTGTAATGTGATGACGTCGGAAATAGTCCCGGCTCAGCCCGGTTAGAACCTCGCCAGAATGGTTACAGAAAAAGTATCTGCTTGGAGCGGCTCTACCCGCCTCAGCCCCTAGTGCAAAAGCGCAAGACGGGGCCGTGGCGGGTAGAAGCGAGCTGAGGCGGTACTAGTGCGAAAGGGCCATAATAAGACTTTGTTTGGTCCTAACCAAAATATTAATAAGCACACGTTCCTTTTAAGGTCTCTATGGGACTGAAATGAGCCATATTTTGAAATGTTGAATGTCATTCATTATTTAAGCTGTTCTCACGCACTTTATTACAAAAACATGTCCTGTCCGGTGGCTGTTATATCTGTTTATTGAAGTACTGTATTATGGAACTACTTTATGTTTTTGTTCAGCATTTGCATTGATGCACTTTGCGACTCAGAGGCAAATAAATTAGGCATAGAATATGATTGTGTCATGTGGTGTAAAAGTTTGGGTTGTTTAATTGAAATGTTGCATGCAGTTTCCGTGACAATCTAATTTGCTAAAACGAGAATTTTTTTTTTTTTTTTTAAATACCTGACATGTTTCAGCGATTCTTTTCGCCTTCATAAGAGTCACAAGTGTTTAGTGTTTTTGGAACAGTGCAATATCACCCAGATGAGAAGAGACACACTTTTGCACTAATTTAAGAGGTCACTTGTTGCACATGATATAGACAAATGAACAAATAAAGACTAAAAAAATAATACTGTTGAGCTGTTTCCAGGAATTTATATTTTGAGACTACATTGATACCTGATCTGGCCAATAAGCAATTTGCATGCCAAAATTAACTGGACAGGCTGCTAACTTGCTGTTGTGCCACAAAGGGGGTGCTGGTTCAGTTATTAAAGAGTTATTAATAATCATCTCGGTATTGAGTCCTTGACTTTCATTGGCCTGAATTAGCCCCGCCCCTTCTTCTGATTGGTTGTCCCTATTTTCTGCTGTAACTTTTGAATGGTTTGACATAGAGAGTAGTAGGTGGTGTCATTTGACTCGGTTTTGAGTACTTGACCTTCATTGGTGCAATTCTTCTGATTGGTTGATATTTCATAGTTCCTATTTTCGGGCATAACTTTTGAATTGTTTGACATAATGGTTTTGAATCCCTTGACCATATTTGGTGTGAATTAGCCCCGCCCCTTCTTCTGATTGGTCAATATTTTTTTTAAAGATTTTTTGGGCTCTAGTGGCCCTTTATTGAAGATGTAGACTGGAAAGGGGTAGAGAGAGAGAACGGGGAAGACACGCAGCAAAGCGCAGGCCGGGATTCGAACCTGCGACCGCTACAGGAGGACTGTAGCCTCAGTATATGAGCCGCTGCTTAACCCACTGCGCCACCGAGCGGCCCTATTGGTCGATATTTCTGCCATAACTTTTGAATGGTTTGACCATAGACATATATAAAGGCTAGATGGCTCAAGGCGGAGTCTCCAGCGTCGTTCACCGGCGGCCATCTTGCCACAGGAGAGTCGCTCACTCGTAACATTGTGTTTAATGGTGCCTGTACTGCTTAAACAACCTTAACTTGCTCAATTCTCAACAGATTTTCTAACAGTTTGGTTTGTTATGAACGCCAGAGAAGTAGTTATGACACTGCATACTTGTGAATAATTATAAACATTGAAAAACGTACTTTTATATGAAAATAACCAGAAACAGATAGCTATGACATGGTATTTACATTAAATGAATATTTCTATAGTATTCTTAGTAATATTTATATTTACATTATAACATATATACATATATTATTACCTTATAACATATACATATATATATATATATATATATATATATATATATATATATATATATATATATATTATTACATTATAACATGTATTTATATGACATTATAACATGTTTATATATTATTACATTATGATGTATTTATATCATGACATTATAACATGTGTGTATTTATATGACATTATAACATGTGTGTATATATATACGCACATGTTATAATGTCATGATATAAATACATCATAATGTAATATATAAACATGTTATAATGTCATATAAATACATGTTATAATGTAATTATATATATATATATATATATATATATATATATATATATATATATATATATATATATATATATATATACATGTTATATGGTAATAATATATATAGCCTTTATTTGTCTTTTATGCTAATTCTGGGGTGGAGGGGGGTCACGTGGGCCCCTTGCAGCATCCGGTACTCGAACCACCTTCCCCATCTTCCCCCATCCCAACCCACCCTCCACCAGTGTCTGCTTTTTCTTTTTACAACAATATCTTTATTTGGTTTTCAAAATCTTTCCAATGACAAAAATAAGAGTGCTCTTACATAAAAGGAAACATCAAGGACAGCTCAACTATTGTCCAGCAATCGAATCATATTTCCTTACAACTCAGATATTTATGAAATATCATAAAGCAACACTCAATTTAGGTTTGACATTATAACATGTGTGTATATATATACGCACATGTTATAATGTCATGATATAAATACATCATAATGTAATAATATATAAACATGTTATAATGTCATATAAATACATGTTATAATGTAATTATATATATAAATATAAATATATATATATATATATATATATATATATATATATATATATATATATATATATACATACACATGTTATATGGTAATAATATATATAGCCTATGTGTATATGTTATAATTTAAATATAAATGTTACTAAGAATACTATAGAAATATTGATTTAATATAAATACAATGTCATAGCTATCTGTTTCTGGTTATTTTCATATAAAAGTATGTTTTTCAATGTTTATAATTATTCACAAGTATGCAGTGTCATAACTACATCTCTGACGTTCATAAAAAACCAAACTGTTTGAAAATCTGTTGAGAATTGAGCAAGTTAAGGTTGTTTAAGCAGTACATGCTCCATTAAACACAATGTTATGAGTGAGCGTCTCTCCTGTGGCAAGATGGCCGCCGTGTGACGACGTCGCTCTGCATTGGCAGCAGCGCGGACGAGTCATCTAGCCTTTATATATGTCTATGGGTTTGACATAAAGAGTCGTGGGTGGTGTCATCGGACTTAGTTTTGAGTCCTTGACCTTAATTGGTGCAAATTGCACGCGCAAGGGCCTGGCCATCGCTGCTTGCAGCTTTAATTAAGGCCCGAGCACTTACAGTGCGAAGGCCCTAAACGTGCCTTAAAAAACATGCCCCAAAAAGTCACCACTGTCACGGCTCAGACAGGACAGAGAACCCAAATACACAACACCAGGCAGGTCAGAGTCCAAGAGGCTTTATTCAGGTCCAAAGCAGGCAGGGGTCAAAACCAGGTAGTCAGGCAGAGCAGGAAAACAATCCGAAGGGGCAGGCAAAATCAAAAAACCAGGAGTCATGCAGGGTCACAGGCAGGCAGGCAGGCAGGCAGGCAGGCAGGCAGGCAGGCAGGCAGGCAGGCAGAAACAGAACAGAACAGAACAGAACAGAACAGTGTAATAAATCACGGAATGTCCACACAGGTAAGTTGTTACTTCTTTATCTAGGAGCTCTCGGGTTCATGTTCACAGCATACACGTGACTGACGTAAAAGCCCCTCCCACTGCCGTAACACCCACTAGAGTAAAACATCAACAGCTACGTTACGACAGCCGTAAAGCAGAGTACCGCAAACACTCTAATACTCTGACATCTCCCCTTTTTAGTTCTACTTTCCTCAATAAAGTAAACAGATAAACATTCTGTAAAGAACAATGCTGTTCTGTAGCAATAAGCAGGACCGCATCAAACATCCTGTGAAATGTAAACAATGTCATTCTTATTAAATATCAATAAACGACATTCAACCCTTGGTCTGTCTTCTGTAGTACTTATATTCAATAAACCTTTAAATTATCAAACGATTATCAAATTACTTTTCACTATAAGATAACAGTTTGCATTCCTGAACTCTTTTGATATTAAAACACATCAGTTTACAACATTCTATGGAACTCTTTTTCTTTTTATGTGGCTTTACCACCTGGAACTCTTTTATTGTGGCTTTACCACCTGGAACTCTTTTATGTGGTTTAAATGTTACCACACCTGGAACTCTTTTCCCTTCTTCCCCCCCAAAGGCCATGAGTGTGAGGACATGTTAACTCACAAGTCCAGTCTGATGACTGGCTTAGAGATCCGTCCAGACCTGGTCTGTGACAGATTTTCAGCACCAGCATGCATGCTGACACCGGAGTCCCCCTGCTGTCGATTGATGTCCGTGCAAACAGGTAAGACAGGTGCTTCGCCTCCAGGCGGCTGTGGAGCAGGCATCTCCTGCAGATGGCGCCGGTTGCGCCTGAGTCTTGCCCCCTGCTGCGTCTGGATGATGTAAGAGCGTGGCGTGACACTCTCAGCGGTCACAACTGCAGGAGCTGTCCAGGATTTCTGGTGGTCCAGCTTGGTGAGGACGTTACCACCAGGCTGAAGTGGGGGTAGGGGTCTGGCCCCATGGCGTCGGTTGTAGTAGAAGGCTTGCTTCTTCTTCTCTGCCTCGTCCTTCTGCCTGATGCGCTGCCCGTCGGGCCATGAGGGCTGCAGGTTTCTCTCGAGGGTAGGCAGTGTCGTTCGAATCTTCCGGCCCATTAGTAGTTCAGCTGGGCTGGCTCCAGTTGTGCTGCATGGTGTTGACCTGTAGCACATGAGTGCGATGAGAGGGTCGTTCTGTTTCAATATTCGCTTTGCGGTCTGCACCGCCCTCTCTGCGTGACCGTTGCCTTGTGCGTTGTGTGGGCTTGAGGTGACGTGTTCAAAGTCAAGCTCACGGGCGAGGTCTTGAAACTCTGTGCCTGTGAACTGCGGCCCGTTGTCGCTGACGACCACATCTGGAATGCCGTAGCGGGCGCATATAGCTTTCAGCTTCAGAGAGACATGAGCGCTTGTTGTAGTTTTCATGTGCAGTATCTCGATATATCTCGAGTAGTAGTCTGAGATGATTAAGTAGTTCTGTTTATTATGCTCACATAAGTCCAGAGCTATGCGCTGCCATGGTCTGTCGGGGAGCGGAGTAGAGATTAACGGCTCCTTCTGCTGTGCTCTTCTCAACTCACAGCAGGACTGACATGACAACACCTTGTGTTTCAGTTGTGAGGAAATGCCGGGCCACCAGACAGCGGCGTTTGCCCTGTCCCGACACTTTGAGAGCCCTTGATGTCCGTCGTGGATTCTCTCAAGGATTTCTGCCCTCAGCGTCCCTGGTATCACGATGCGGCTTCCTCTCACGACCATCCCGCCATACTCTGAAAGTTCATCTCTCATAGAAAAGTACTCACGTATGTTACTTGGTACTTGGCATGCGTGTTCTGGCCAGCCGAACCTGATGTACCTGATCACTGTCTGCAGCTTCTCATCAGCCGCAGTAGCTGCTCGGATGTTGTCCATCTTTTGTGGGGTAGCTGGCACGCCGTCCATGACTGCTGCAATGTAGCACTCAACCTCAGAGTGTGTGTCTCTCCCATCTTCCGTGTGACTCAGAGGGCTCCGTGACAGTGTGTCTGCCACAACAAGGGTCTTCCCCGGCGCATACGCAGCCACTGGCTTAAAGCGCATGAGCCGCATAAGAAGTCTCTGGCACCTTAATGGAACGTTGTCTAGGTCCTTACTGTTCATTAGTGGGACCAGGGGCTTGTGGTCTGTCACAAGTTCAAAACTCTCAAGGCCGTAGAGGTATTTTTCAAACCGTTCACAGGCCCAGACACTCGCCAGGCACTCTTTCTCGATCTGCGCGTATCTGGTCTCTGCGTCGGTCAGCCTCCTTGAGCAGTATGCGACTGGTTTCCAGTTTTGTCCATGGAGCTGCAACAGCACGCCACCGAGCCCATAGCTGCTTGCATCAGCTGAGACAGCGGTGGGTCTGTTGACGTCATAAAACACTAACACTGGCGATGTCATCAGTAGCTCTTTTAGCTTCTCAAAAGCTGTGTGTTGTGCTGGACCCCAGGTCCAAGCTGTCTTGGACCGGAGCAGCTCGTACAGTGGCTGGCCCACTGTGGACAGGTTCGGCACATATTTACCGAGATAGTTCACCATGCCCAGGATACGTTTGAGCTCGTGAACGTTCTCTGGTGCAGCGAGCTCCCGGATTGCTCGCACCTTTGCTGGATCCGGCCGCACGCCTGTGGCGTCGACCACCTGGCCCAGGAAGTTGAGCTGCTCTTGTCTGAGCTTACACTTTTCCTTATTGAGCTTGAGCCCAGCAGACTCGACTCTCTCCAGGACCTTCTGGAGATGGAGGTCGTGCTCTTCCATGTCCTTCCCATACACAACAATGTCATCCATGTAAACTGAGACGCCCTGTAGGCCTTGAAGTGTCTCTGACATTTTCCTTTGGAAAATTTCTGGGGCGCTCGTTATCCCGAACGGTAAGCGCCGGAAACAGTACCTGCCAAATGGCGTAATGAATGTGGTGAGTAGGCTACTCTCACTGTGCAGAGGAATCTGGAAGAACCCCGAGGCTGCATCAAGGCTGGAGAACACCGTTGCTCCACACAGCTCCGCTGTAATCTCCTCTGGTGTAGGTAAGATGAATCTCTCTCTCTTTACCTGTTCATTTAGTTTCTTAAGATCCACACATATACGAACCTTTCCGTTCTTTTTGAGCACGGGCACCATGGGGGCGCACCAATCGGTTGGCTGAGTTACCTCCTCTATGATGCCGTACTCCTCCATGCGGCGCAGCTCCTCCCTGACCTTGGACGTCAGCGGTATTGGGACCCTGCGCGCAGTCTGCACCGCGTACGGGGTGGCGTTGTCCTTGAGCTGTATCCTCACAGGCTCCGTCTTGAGCGTGCCATGCTCTCCAAAGGCACCATGGACCTCCTCGATCCGTTTCACGAGGCCCATCTCAGCTGCAGTGGATCTACTGAGTAAATTGTTAACAGACTTTCCTCTAATAACATACACTGGGAATGAGTATGAGTTCTTCTTGTATGTGGTGTTAACTTGAAATTGTCCTTTACAGTCTAATTGACCCCCTGGGCTGGTCAAAGATACACTAGTCTGCTTCAGTTCTCTCTCTGGAATGAGCATATTGAAAGTCTCTTCACACAATACACTAGCATCAGCCCCAGTATCGATCTTAAACTTAACAGGAGTTGCACCCAGAAGAAGTTGCACTGTCCACTCATCACTCACGTTAGCATTCACTGATCCCAGGAAGTATTCACTCTGCTCATCTGCCTCTGTTACTTCACTCACCGCTTTGGTTTTGCACTGGCTCTGCCAATGTCCGTTCCTGCCGCATTTGTTGCAAGCTGAATTGCGAGCGGGGCATCTCTCTAGATCCTTATGCTCCGTTTTCCCACACCGGCTGCACTTCCTCCCGTGCTCCGTCTTTCCCCCTCTCTTGGCGTTGCGCTGCCATTTTATATTCTTCTTCCGCGCGCCCCGCACCTCATGTACGGATGCCGTGGCTGCCGTGGCCTCTGCTGCCTGCGTACTGATCTGCATGTTCACTGTCTCTGACTGGCGAACAGACTGTATAGTCTGCGCCAGTGTAAGATCCGCCATGAGCTGCAACTTACGAGACTGCTCTTTATCTTGAATCCCCACCACGATTCGGTCTCGAATATTTTCATCTCTACTCTCCCCGAACTCGCAGTGTTCTGATAAATCATAGAGAGCCCTAATGAAAGTCTCTGCCGGCTCGCCAGGCCGCTGCACGCGCTGGTGGAAAACAGCACGTTCATGGATTACATTCCGCCGTGGGAAAAAGTACTCGTCGAACTTCTCCATTACTATTTTGTAATTATTCTGGTGTCCTGGGTCAGTAAAAGTAAACGACTTGAAAATATTTTCCGCTTCACTCCCCATTGCGTACACCAGGGAACACACTTGTACTTCACCCGACTTCTTGTTGAGCTCCGTAGCCGTCCGATATCTCTCGAACCGCCTTTTCCAGTCGGTCCACTCCGTCGGTTTATCAAAGCTGAAACTCTCCGGTGGGTTAAACTTCGCCATGGTTTACACTCTTTGCAAAACCACTGGCCACTTCTGACACCATGTAATAAATCACGGAATGTCCACACAGGTAAGTTGTTACTTCTTTATCTAGGAGCTCTCGGGTTCATGTTCACAGCATACACGTGACTGACGTAAAAGCCCCTCCCACTGCCGTAACACCCACTAGAGTAAAACATCAACAGCTACGTTACGACAGCCGTAAAGCAGAGTACCGCAAACACTCTAATACTCTGACAAACAGGAAGGCTGGAAAGCGAGGCAAAAACACTCGACAATCTGGCAACAGGTATGAGGAAATGGGCCGGTATATGAAGGGGAAACTGATGAGGGAAACCAGGTGTGGATCTGTGCCGGGGAAGCACAGGTGAAGGGAATGAAGCTGATGAGGGTGGCAGGATCTAGATGACAGGAGGGTCAGTAACACAGTAAAAAAAACCTATGAAACTGTGACCATGACAACCACATTTTGCACGCAAGCCAGGCCTGGCAAAAAATTTCATATTTCATGGTTTGCATTAATGGGCTAAATCTTGAAACTAAAGAACTATACTATATTCAGATTAACGCTGAGTTAATTCAAATAGACTAAAGTATAAAAATTGAACAGAAACAATAATTTAGGTAGAAAATAACATCCTTCAAAGCCAAATAACAGGTTTAAATCTAAAAAGCGATTATAAACTGAATCACTGGAACAGAAGGATACATTTTTTAATTTCTCTTAACGTGATATTGAACTTTACGTCAACTGTATGTTAACTGTTTTTTTTCTGTCTTCAACTAACAGTAATAAGCTAGCAATTTAAACTTATTCTCTGGTATGTGGTTATTAATACATGTTATACCTATCACTGCTCCAGTAGTCAAATCTAACATTGGTCCTAGAAAACTGTATACTCCCGAAGCATTGCAACAACACATATTTATGGGAAACAATAGTGTTTGATTCACTTCATCCTACAGGTGAAAATAGGTTTTTTATAACTATGTGGTGAAAACCTCATGGAATTCTTGCAGCGTCTTGTATCTCAGTAGGAAGCTTATCAGTCCTGTATCTGTTGAAATTGATTTTTTATCAAGGCATATAAAAACATCCTTGACGGATATGCCCTGGAAAAGCATTGCCCAGTTGTAGAATTTCATAAAAGGAGGTGGTTCAGACCTCTACTGGACTTTACAGGAATTAAATTTAACACCATGGCAGCGCAAGGCTGACCTTGGCTGTCAGTTGAAACAAAGACGGCCATCATTCAAATAAGACAGGTGATTAGGGAAAGGACACATTCAGACAGTTATGGAGAAACAAAGAAGGAAAATGGAAGTCATAGTTTACCATTTCTGTGTCAACAACTCCCTGCAATGAAGACAGAGAGGCTGCAAGGGATAAAGACTTTTTTCATGAAGTGCCAAGGAAAATATAAGCAATTGTTTGGGAAGATGCAAAGATGAGGAAATATGATAAAAGGACATACAGAGAGGCTAATGAAAGACTGAAGGGTTTCACACTGAGAAAGGATTTGGGTTACACTGAATGATACAAGGAGAGGCAGCTGGCTTTCACCAGGATACTGATGACTGGAAGCGAAGACATATAATAACATCATTCCATGGAAATTGAAAAAAGGCAGTGGAAATATTTTTTGAAAATCCTTTTGGGACACACTGTATTGTTTATTTTTGTCTATCATCGACTATGATAGTCACATCCTTGTCTGAAAGCAGACTTTAAACAGCTGGTCAATTACTTGAGGCCATTTATACATTACATATGTTAGTATCTTAAAATGCTAAAACAAAAAACAAAAAATTCAGTAGTTGTCAGCCCTTCCAAAGGTTTATTTTTAATACATAGTGTTACTTGTTTTTTTTTTTTACACAAATGTATAAGTTTCCAGTTTTGGAAAGCAAAAGTAAACTATTATGGCATACCGGTTTTTGCAATTTTTTTCACCGTTGTCTCTGCTAACCACTATGCAAAGAAGCCTTGTCGGTTGCGTACTGCATTCTTTTTTCCTTAGTAGTAAATCATTGTATGCTACAGGTGCTGCAGTGGTTATTTTGTGCATAAACTTAAGGTGTTCAATAACCATAGCTCTATTATCAGGTAGTAAGGAGTGTAAATGTCCTTCTGTCCTTCCATGACCAGAGGTCAGGACACTGATGCGCATGTCTTTAGTCGCTACCAAGCACCAACCATCTTACTTCTTTTTTTTTATCACCCTAGTGCTCCTGCCTAAGTCAGTCTTGGGCAGAGGTGTCAAGTAACGAAGTACAAATACTTCCTTACCTTATTTAAGTAGAAATTTTGGTTATCTATACTTCACTGGAGTAATTATTTTTCAGACGACTTTTTACTTTTACTCCTTACATTTTCACGCAATTATCTGTACTTCTTACTCCTTACATTTTAAAAACAGCCTCGTTACTCTATTTCATTTCGGCCTTTAAAAAAAAAACTATCCAGTTAAATTGCTCCATCCGGTTAGAGTGAATTTGGTTGTGGTTGTGGCACAGATGTTCTTGTCCAGTTTTGTTCTTACATCCGTTCCCTCAGATTCCTGCAACTAAACTTGGATGTACATTCCAATAAAGGTTAGGATAAATAATAACATGCCTCTGAAGTTTGACTTTTTGCACCATTACAATACTTATAGGCAACTAGTCATCATATCTTCTGCTCTCTGAAACACATGTTAATGCTAAATAGTATACATATATGGTTCTTTAATATATTTGCATTATACTAAGATGCATTCATTTTCAATGGCTTTTGTCCTTAATGGCGTTTTTCCCCCTTCCATTACTTTCAGTAGTTTTGAAACCAGTACTTTTATACTTTTACTTGAGTAAAAAACTTGAGTTGATACTTCAACTTCTACAGGAGTATTTTTAAACTCTAGTATCTATACTTCTACCTGAGTAATGAAAGGGAATACTTTTGACACCTCTGGTCTTGGGCATTGCTCCCCTCTACCAACCCCGGGAGGGCCCTACACTGAGCTCAAGTCTCCTCCTTAACCTGAGGAGTGAGCAGGCTGCTTCTTTTCACCAGGCAGGGTGGGGCTCCTCTAGCCGGACCTAGCACGTGGAAGGATCACATTATTCCGGCCAGATCCTCCCCTCCCGATCTGGCGCCCCGGCTGGCCAGAGGGGGCAGTGTATAGCCTGAATGTTTTTGTGAAGGTAGCTCTCATTAAATACCCAAGGGAACGCGGGGAGAACATGCAAACTTTTCCTTCTATGACTCTGTGGTGGCGTCGGCCATCTTTTATGGTGTGGTCTGCTGGAGCAGCAGCATCACAGCAAAAGAGAGGAAAAGACTGGACAAAGTGGTGAAGAAATCCAGCTCTGTCCTGGGCTGCAGTCTCGATCCTGTGGAGGTGGTGGGGGAGAGGAGGATGGTGGCTAAGCTGTCATCCATTATGGACAATGTCTCCCACCCCCTTCATGAAACTGTCAGAGCCCTTGAGAGCTCCACCAGCGACCGGCTTCGTCACCCGCGATGCGTCACAGAGAGGCATTGCAGGTCCTTCCTCCCCGCTGCTATCAGACTCTACAACCAGGCCTGCTAACAGTAGCAGACGGACAATGGACAATAACAACTAGATGAGCAATATCTTTATCTCATACATATACCTGTTGTTTTGCACTGTTTCTTTGTCATACTGCACTAATTTCTGCACTAATTTCTTCTCCTGTATATACTGTTTTTTAATGATATATCTTTTACTTTTTTTATCCTCTTTCACTGCATGTGTCTGCCGTGTGTACTGCTGCTGCTCAAAGTGAATTTCCCCACGGAGGGATGAATAAAGGACTATCTAATCTCTATCTATTCTTTATCACTTCCTCATCCATACTCGTCATGCTACCACGCTTAATGAAGTGACCACTTATTTGTATAAACCCAGTCTCAGCTGAATCCGACTGTCATTTTTGCTTTCCGTGTCGAGTCAACAAGTTTAGTGGTATATTCAGCTGTGAATGATGACAGCTCTGCATCTATTTCAGTGGGGTTTGACTGAAAGAGCTGGGGGCAAATCTTTTTATTTATTTATTTTTCTCCTTGTCTGCATATATATTTATGGTTATATGTAATACCAAGTTTGGTAAAACTTAAAGCATATGCATTTTAATCTTTTTTTTTTAAACATATACTGTATGTAAGAAGGATAGGGGGTTGGGGTGGGTGGACAAGGAAGAAACCCGAACCCAGGCCACCAGCAGCCACACGGAGGCGCAGGAGAGGGAGGAAATCCGCAGCCAGCAAGCCCCGCCCCCTCCCAGCAGGCGACAGAGGGAAGCCCCGGGCAGGGCCCCCATGACCACGGGAGGAGGCAGCCAGGAAACCTACGGTGATGGACCAGGAACCAGCAGAGCACCAGCCACCCGGCATGGGCCGATCACCGCCAAGAGGTCCACACCAGTGTTGTTTTTGGCAGCCATTTTAGATTTAGTCTTAGTCTTTTGGACCAAAATGCTTATTAGTTTTAGTCACATTTTAGTAATTTCTATATATGATAGTTTTAGGCTAGTTTTAGTCGATGAAAACTCAAAAAGGTTTTAGTCCAGTTTTAGTTTAGTTTAGTTTAGATAAAAAAAAAGTATTTTCACCAATATTTACAATAATAAAGGAATGGTTTAGACATACAAGTTTTCCAGCCAACTACAAATACTTTCTGATCTACTATCAGTCTACGATCTACTCTACTATATATAAGTCTACTATATATATGATAAAGCTGCACATATAACTCGACCAGTTTAACATATCGCAACGTGAGACACAAAGAGAGGACCACAACGTCACTGAATGTAAACATGGTTAAACATGCTGCTAACGTTACAAAAAAAGCCAAGTGTGCTGTTCATTTAGACACATGGGGAACAGCAACAGGTCTCAAATGCTATATTTTCATCTACGTTTCAGGCCCAGGTGTAACTTATTCAGGGAGACGTTGATGACGATTTTTACTCGTCTTGCTTTGAAGGACTCTCCCAAATTCGTCTTTGATATGTTTAAGGATAATGTGTATCTTTGTAGGGCGTCTGATGGCTGTTCCTCCCCAGGTGTGACCTAATGAAAAAGGCCATGTGTATTTCACTCTCCCTTGATTTGGGGAGAGTGTGTCTGTGATTAGAGGTGCCGTAAACCAGGCTTGGATCACTACACATGACTTGCTGGAATTAACAATGCATGCTACTGAAGTAATGTGCTGCCTGAGAACAATACAACTTTTAGGGAACATGTTTCAGTTCAGTTAGGTTATTTTCCTTTGGTCTTACAAAGGGAAGCTATCTGTCTAGAAACAATAGAAAGTTAGTATTTGTATCACTCTGTTATCAATAAAAGATAATTAAATCAGAAACGTCAACAAAAGTTGATGGTACAATGCTGGCAAAATATTATGTACTCCAACAATAGTGTCAAGGTTTGAGTGAGTAGGACCCAGATGAAGGAGACGGAGGCAGCAGGACTTCCAAAAATGTGATTTATTCAAAACAAAAGCGCTACTGAGCAGGATTCCAAACAAAACCAAAAGCCTAAATGTGAAAAAATTAACAAATAACATAATGAGACACACAGTGGTAGAACAATAGGGACCAGCAAGGAACACGGAAAAGACAAGACAAGATATAAACAGAGGGCTTGACGAGACACAGGTGCAAACGATCAGGGCAGATGGGAACAAGAAAAGTCAGACCAAAACTAAAACAAGGACATGGGATTTCAAAATAAAACAGTAGCCTAACTACAAAAACCATGACGTAACCCAAAAACCGTGACAAATAGACCTTGACTCGTTTAACATTTAACAAAAGAGGATGCTCCCACAGCATATTCCAAACTAAACATGTCAACTTTGAACTTGCGTGACAAAATAAACTTGGAACAAAGTTAATAGACCTTTGTGTCCATATGTCTATATCTATAAAAAAAATACATTTATTTATTTTATTTGTGTACCTGATAAATCCATTAACATGCTTAATAGGCCTATAATGGGGATCCAAATGGCGTCTTGGACGATCCCTACAGTGTTTGGCTCTCTGCTGCCCACCACGGGTCACCATCAACAGAGAACAATTCCTTAACATTGGGAAGTCTTCTCCTGGAACATCTTACCCAGTTTTCACGGAATATTTTTCAGGAGATTTTGGTCGGAGCAGCAGCGGCTCTCTACCGGTTTTGCAGGAGAAGAAGGAAAAAACAATTCCTATAGATACAATAGGGCCTTCGCACTGTCAGTGCTCGGGCCCTAATAACAATAATAACTAAAAAATTTCAGGAAATTTTGTAATGGGCATGCCATACTGCCCATTCGTCCCCCCTCGCTGCTTTGGTTTGGGGCTGTAGTGGTTGTGTTCGGGGTGGTTCTATGTCAGTTTTAGGTGTTTATGGTTGTATTGCATTCATTCCTGTGCTCCCTATAGTTATTAATGGGGTGCGCTTTTTGGCGTCTAGCGTCCCCACTGTAACGCTTTTGACTGAGAAAAGTAATGCCCATCGAGGCACGATGGTGACGCATCTAACGATGTATGCCATGCATGGGTGCACGTTCCGGTTCAGGCTATCTTAACGGATGGGGTTTTCACCGTGGTAAAAAACACCATCCGAATGAATGGGGCCATTTGGCATGGATTTTTACATAAAATTTCCTTAAATCCCAGCTTCATGAAATTTGAATATGTCGGGGAACATTTGTACGATGTCTCTATGATAATCTGTCGCCTAGCAACAAGCGTCCAAAGTCAAACGGAAATAATAAAAAAAAATGAAAGGTCAATATTGCAAAAACTGTAATAATTGGCATAATGAGGTTGTAGGGTCCGTTAGTGCCGATAGGGCAGAGTGTTTGAAAGTTTGAACGATGTCTCTACAATAAAGTTTGGCCGAGCAATAAGCGTCCGAATTTTCGCCTTTTTTTTGGCTTTTTGGCATCTAGCGTTGCCACGGTCACACTTTTGACTGAGAAAAGTAATGCCCATCGAGGCACGATGGAGACGCATCTAACGGTGTATGCCATGCATTGGTGCACGTTCCAGTTCAGACTACATTAACGGATAGGTTTTTTTGTCACCATGGTAAAAAACCCCATCCGAATGAATGGGGCCATTTGGCATGGATTTTGACAAAACATTTCCTTAAATCACAGCTTCATGAAATTTGAATATGTTTAAGTCCACTGCGTGCCAGGTCGGGAAACATTTGTACGATGTCTCTACGATAACCTGTTGCCTAGCAACAAGCGTCCAAAGTCAAACGGAAAAAAAAAAAAATGAAAGGTCAATATCGCAAAAACTGTAATAATTGGCAAAATGAGGTTGTACGGTCCATTAGTGCCAATCGGGCCGAGTGATTGAAAGTTTGAACGATGTCTCTACGATAAAGTTCGGCCGAGCAATAAGCGTCGGAATTTTCGCCTTTTTTTTCACTTTTTGGCAACCAGCGTTGCCACGGTAACCCCTATTACTGAGAAAAGTAATGCCCATCGAGGCACGATGGAGACGCATCCAACGATGTATGGCATGCATGGGTGCATGTTGTGGTTCGGGCCGTATTAACGTACAAAAAAAAGTGCGGAATAAGAATAAGAAAAGGGAAACCTTTTCTGTATACCATTATATCGCCTTCATTTTCATGTTTTTCCTCATTTTTTCGGGCGTGTTTTATTTTTTGGGGATTTTTTTTTTCCACATCAGAGCGGGGTCATGCTTTACACCCGCTGGTGTGACGTGGGACTTTTGTGACTTTGGCTGGTTAGCAAAGTGCTAGCAACATTGCCTTTTTGGCCATTCTGGACGATTGCAATATGGTCATGCCACTACTTGGCATGCCCATAATAACAATCATATGCTGTAACAATGCATCTTTCAATAACCATGTCTACGTCAAACTGCTGCACCTTTCACTTTTTTTTTAAATGGTATATATATTAATACGAGCCATTTGTCTATTTACTGTTTGCAACTATTTAAATCTGGGTGAAACAACCAAAGTCAAATTCCCTGTCTGGCATGTTCATAGTTGGCCAATAAAGCTTATTCTATTCTATTTTAAAAATATCATAGTTAATGAGTTTTATTCCAAAATCAATTTTTAAACTGGAATATAAATAGTGTTTAGGTTTTCATTAGTCAGTCCAAGAAAATGTCAGTTTAAAATGAGGACAACGAGCAATAATTTACCCAAACCTTTAAAAATGTTTTTCCTTTTTTTCCATTGACTCAATAAACTGCAAGATACACAAACATGTACTCTCCTCTTCCTCGCTCCACCCTTTGCCAAGCACTCTATTGCTAAGCTGCTCTCTTTTCAATACCGCTGATTAAAAACGTCTGATGTATCAACACAACAAAGCTGATTACAGAGTTAGTTAGTTTCCCCGAGCAAAGGTTTTCAAAGAAAGAAAAAGTGGGAAAAAACTTGAGCTATAACAGAACACACACACTCCAAGTGGGTGCATAATATTGGATCTAATTTCTGAAAATGTGTAACTGAAGAAGCATTTACAGTTGGACAACTAAATACAAAGTGTTTGATTTTAAGAAGCCAAGTTCTAAGAAAAGTAGATATAAAAAGAGGGTGTATAAGTGTGTGTGTGTGTGTGTGTGGGTGGTGGATGTTTGACCACAGATATGTTTCCCATGTATCACAGTTATTTTTCATGACATCCTTCTCTTTAAGGCATGTTTTACACTCTTAGCGCCACATCAGCATGTCAGAAATATTGGCCAGATTATTAATTTACGCCCTTTTTGCCTTTGTACTGTAACAACAGTTGTATAAATACAGTCTGTCACACACACTTCCTCCCCCCTGGCTAAAAAGACTTACAACAGTAAGCATCAGAACGCTTTGCTCTGAAGCTGTGTGCACCCAGGTGCCTACTCCAAATGGAGGAGGGAGGACAGCTGTCTCTGATGGAAAATGATTTGGGAAATAATCTGACCTATTTTACCACAGATCTTTGCTTTGAAGTTTGGCGGATCAAGCAAATGATGTAGCGGTAATACATATGAATCTTTTAGTTGCTGCTTTGCATGGGGACTCTATAATGCAGATCAAGCTTATAAGATTATTTTATTGGTGCCACAGAAACCAGACGGAATCCATTCTGACTGGGGTAATGCCGATTAAGGTTCAACTTTTCAAAGCCGTCTGCCCACCCTGAGTATAACATGTTGACATTTGTGATTGTTTTTTTTTTTTTCTCCCTAATTTTAGCATGGCACTGTGAGTGACCTCCTCACAGCAGTAACAGTAAATGTCATTTGCATGCTGGCAAAGTTTTTCAGTGTATTTTCCTTAGGGTATGCGTGACATCACAGATATATTTATATTTTATTTCAGTTGCCGCAACCATAAATGCTAGTATGTCAACAAGACCAAGCTGATTTTCACTTGGTCGAGTGTGTAGAAAAATATAAAACATGTTATGTCTTAAGTAAAGAGAAATAATATAAAACAATTATTTTTTTGTGTGGTTCTGGGGAAAAGGCTGAAATTGTATTGAGCCTCTTCATAACAAGTGCCCCAGGTAGCAGGGACAGGTGAGATCATTCACAGACACCAGTTGTTCATCACATATATCATTCAAGATATTTTCAAAATACACAAAGCATAATATCGAAGGCACATGCAATGTGGGAAACAGGAGACAACAAAATTCAGCATTAAAGGGGACCTATTTTGAAAAACACGTTTTTTCGTGCTTTAACATATATAAATGGGTCTCCCCTCACCCTGCCAACACAGATAAGTAGTAAAGAAACCAAATTCTGCAGGGTCTGTACACCCCGCCCGGAGGATGCTTCCAGTGTCATGTGACTTCTACGAGCCGTTCAGATCCCGTCGTTACGTGACGATAGGCGCAGATTTCCATAGGCCGTACTCCGCTGCTGAGACAACGCCCACAACTAACTCCGCCGGCCGGAGCGTCAGCCATTGTTTGGAAGCGGTGAATCGTGTGGCTGTTTCAACGAGGGACAGTAAAAATGAGGTTTTGCATCGACACTTACCCTCATAAAAGGATAAGTACCAACAGCACGGACCCAGCAACTGCACACGAGTCAGCGGTAAGTGGCGTTAATTTTTTATGTTATTTATATTTGTTTACAAGTATGATCTTTGCATGGACTAAGTATTTAGCTTAGCTCCGGTGTTACTCCCGGTTACGGAGCTCTATTACGGTAGTACCGTAACACATTCTTCTTCTGTTTATGGTTTCAGATCTTCCAAGCAATGCACCTGAAGCTGTTCAACGACACCTTCAGAAGAAATGCACGGTCCTTCCTTGAGTCAGTAATAGTGCAGAAATGTTATTTATATACAACTTATGTTATTTACTTATGTTCCCGGTTTGGCACCGTTTTCCCACTCCTTTGGACGTACAGTAGCCTACAGCTCGGTTTGCAATAGCTCTCTACCACTACCAAAAGTTTTCTACCACTTTTAAATACACCTGGCATGTCCAAATTTTTGGAGATTTCTCTCCACTTTTGTCCCTTTTTATTGAGGTCACGATAGGCCTGCAGTCTTGTATCCCACAACTCCTCACACAGACTCACAGCCAAAATTATTTTTTCTTCAATCTTGATCGTCTCTGATCTACAACCTGCAAGTTTTTTTCTCCCTCCACCACCTTCTTTCCTATCGGACACCGCCGAGATGTCGTCACAGCGCAGCACGGTGAAATTAAAAAATGTTCAATTTGGGCGCAGGCAAATGTTTTAAGATATTTAGATAATTTTTGATATTTTTACGGCGCAGTATCAGGCCAGCAGAGATCATTTTAGATGCTTCCCGTGCCCTGAATGCATTAAGTGACGGGAGCATTATTTTTTATAGGATGTTACTGGACTATCAAATTATGCTACCCCTGAAATATTGATTTAAAATGGCTGAATTGAGGTATAAGAATGCTGAGATTCATCCTGCAGTGGTAGTGAGGTGATTAGTATCTTAACTGAATGCATTAAGTGACGGGAGTATTATTTAATAGGACGTTACTGGACTATCAAATTATGATACCCCTGAAATATTGATTTAAAATTGATATGGGATGTTGAGTATTTGATCCTTCAAAATACACTACCCATGACATTAATTGCATTACTTTTTGTGAACATTATACGATAAAGAGGAAAAATACAACAATTCAATCGCTTTATTTGATATTCATTCAGTCGTTCTCGTTTATTTAACCAGGCAGGTCATTAATAACACATTCTTATTTACAATAACGGCCTGGCAAGAGAAAAGGACCACGTGGGGGGAAAGGAAGTGGTTTAGGGAGTAAAACAGTAAGATTGTAGCTCTGCAAAAGGTAGAAAACCATTAAGGAACTTTTTTTGATAGGGTAGCAAAACTCGCCAGATAAACGCTATCGGTTTATGCCGTGGTAGCATTTTTCGACGAAGCAGCAGAAATCGACAGAACACCGGCTCGGTCTGCGCTTTGAGCCCAAAGCGGACGCTTCCCCACCGAGCTCGGCGGCGCGAGACGGCACCTGCTGCGGTGTTTGCGCCCCAATTGAACATTTAGACCAGACGATTTTTTTTGTTTTTTCAGATCCGGGCACTTGCGCCGTCTCTGCGCCGAGTCTGCGCCCAACCCGGCAGCGTGCGCCCTGTTGCGCGCCGCTGACCTCAGCGGCAGACCCTGTGCTCTTGTGCGGAGGCAGCGCGTACACAATGAATGGGAGAGCCGGCAGCGGCTACCGCTGTGCGCCCTCTATGGAAACCGCTTTAGCCAATCAGTGATTATTGACATGGGGGCTCGCCCATAGACACGTATATATGTCTATGCCTGCTCTATGCCTGCTCGGCCCTCTCCGTGAGCGCTCGGCCATGTCCACACTGAAACCGTTAAAATCGCGGCCAGTTAGGACAGTCCAATAGAAAATAAAGTAATGGAATTGATTGTGTCACTGAAGTTCGATCGCATCGCACGGGACACGCTTTGTGTACGCAGCCGCTGCTCTTCAGCCCGGAGCGAGGCTTTGTTCCCTCCCCTGCTACACGTCATTCAGGCAGCCAATCAGCACAGAGCCTCATTATCATAGCCACCCCGCCCCTCAGAATCCCTTATAGAGAAAGAGGTTAGAAGCGGTAAAAATAGAGACATGGCCCCCAGGCTGAATTTCTGATTTATGTACAAAAAAACAAGCTTTTGATTGTTTTTAAGACATTCAAGGCCTGTTTAAAATATACATTAAATGCCATAATAGGTCCCCTTTAAAGCCTATAAAAACGAGTTAAAACAAGACAGTTCCAACACAAACAGCTGAGTGAAAACAATGTAAAACAATAAGAATGCAGCACGCCAAGGAGAAGTGGCGTCAGTGACCAGCTAGTATGTTCCACAAACAAAAGCCCTTTTTCATGTGAAAACTAGATCTCAACAGATTGCATTTGCAAGAATCACACACCTGTAACAAGAACTTGGTCACTGATAGATAAAGAACAACAAAAAGACCACTTTGCTTTATTGAACTCTGAATACACTCTTAATATTGATATATTGAGATTATAAAATCACATTCCAGTAGATAATTCAACTTGACGTATGTAATCTCTGTATCTGTAATCTCTCTGACTGTTCCCATTAGTGGTAAGAGCACACAAAAGCAGGCTGTGCTGAGCCTCTATCTTAAAAATAAACGTTTTTTGTAGACACATTAATGCCTATGAGGTGGAATTGTCAACAATTCATTGGTTTCCTGGTTGTGGACATTTCATTTAGCTGTCATTCACTTGAATATGTCAAGCCATTCCTGAAATATGACCTCACGTGATAAAGCCCCTTAAAAACATTCCTCTTCAAAACCAACAAAATTTTTTTTTAAACTCTATAACATAATACAAAAATTGTCCTTTGTACAATAAATACTGGGATGTGCTGGTAATATGCATTACACTTAAATTACACTTTTGATGTTAAAAATATGAAACTTAAGGCATTTGAAGTTGTACCTTTAAAAAGGGGAGCCCTCTTGCCCCAATTGGACTTTTGCAGTCGGAATCATGTGTGTGTCCATATTGTCGGCCGAGGATGTTTAAGATGTCTACATAATTGGATTTCTGCTTTTAGGAGTTGGAAGTTACCTGGCATATCGACAAATGGAAAACATCAGCAGCTATGACATTCAGATGAGACTCAGATGCGACAAATCGCAAACTGTATGCGATTCCCGAACAGAATCGCAGGCTAGCTACAGTCTTTGCTCATTGGTGGGATGGAAAAGACCTTGGAGAATTTGCGAGCTCGGCTTGGCCGAAATTGACCACAAATTCAGCTGAGTCGCCATGCTGTACCAGAGAGACTTTAAGGTAGAGAGAAAGTGACTGGAGTCAATCTGACCCAAAACAACGTGTTATTGTTATGGAAATTGGGTTCCCGTCTGCTTGGCCTTGGCACGGCTGGCTTATCTCAAATCTCCCCTGGATGTTATGCTAACAAGATTCTCTCTTCCCGCTGCCCCCTCCCGTGTCACCATGGCACCTGTGGAACTTAACCAAAACTTATACCGAGGCCAGCTGATTATACACTATCAAGGACTATGTCTGAAACAAACTGGAACAGAGTTCACAGACTTACTACTCACACAAACACACACACAAACCTATAAACACACCTCCCGCTACCATCTGGGTATGTTGCTCATTGTGCTAAGGTGGGTTTTTTTTCTTGAACCCTCTTCCTACAGGATACAGGGTGTGAGGCCTTTTTTCTCCCTCCTCTTTCCTAGTGGCATCCTTTTTTTATCTAATGAAGGGGCAATGCCGATCCATGGCTGTAGTGCCTCAGGCACCTGTCTATGTCCTATGTTGTTTGTTTGTTTTTGTTCTCTCTGGGATGGGCTGTACTGGCAAAGCAATTTCCCTTTGGGGATTAATACATTATTTTTAACTGAATTGAACAACTCCATTTTGTTTAAACTCATGTTTGTCCTCGTTGCTTTTTCCACAATACAAAGGCTCCTGAACCTGTGTTTATCTTTTATGTTTTTCTTCTGTTGGATTTTAAGTTTTTGATAAGGACCATGGCATATACATTAAACTGTTTAACCAAATAAACACTGTTACTGCTACTGTAAACATTTAAAATTGTTGTGGAATTTGGACTCATTTCATATTTTAACATTTCAATTGTTTAAGTCTTAAGAACAGATAAATAGGATTTTGATTGGGTTTTGTAAAGCTTTCTTCTTAAATTTTAGATTTGGTTTAGGCTACTGGTTTTGTTTTGCATTAGGGACTCTTGGGTTGAGATAGATTTTTGTTTTATTTTGAAAATGTTTCCCCCTGGGGTCTGTTTCAGAGTATGTTGAACCTTAACACAGGGAGACTCAGACTTTCCATTTTACAAAGTGAGGTTAGTTAACCCTGACTAAGAGGATTCAGATTCAGAATGGTTTCAGAAACCAATGTTACTCATACTCTGACTCTGTTACCGTAGTTGCTTTACCAAGTATATCTCCTCCTCTTCATGAAGCTGAAACGATTTCAAAACACTTATTTTAGAGATGTCCGAATGACGACATGTCACATTTGCGAGATGGACAGTATAATGATGGGCAGATGGAGACTTTCAGCGAAGCAGAAAAGGCAAGGGAGGTGGAATTGCAGTGCTTGTCAAAAACAGAGGGTGTAATCCAGGACATGCTACTGTGAAACATTGTTTCTCTACCCTGGATATTGAACTGTCCGCTTTAAGTTTGGGTCATTATTTACCAAGGGAGCTCACCGGTGTTATTATGGTGACAGTTCGCATCCCACAGTCATCTAGGACAGAAACTGCAAGTGATATCATCTATTCTGCTGTTGCTTAGCCACAGACACAACAACTCTGTATTTCTAGCCATTACTGGAGATTTGAACTATGTCCCTCTCTCTCTCTTCCAAATTTCCAATCTTTCATCAGTTACAGTATTCAAGCTCCACCAGAAATAAAAGAAAAAAAATTGGATTTGTTTTATGCAACATCAAAGATGCATACAGCTCTGCACAACCTGCTCTCGACAAGGCAGATCATGATCCTTCTCTTTTTCACCCATCTGGGCCTACCCACCATCCGGTGGCAACCGTTGACCAAAAGGACTGTTAGGATGTGGTCACATGAAGCTGAATAAAGGTTGGGGGTGTTTTGAGGCTACAAACTGGGATGCACTCTGTAAGCCACATGGAGATGACATCAATGCCATAACTGAGTGATTGAACAACTATTTCAACTTCTGTCCTGACAACATAATCCCCACCAGAACAGTGAGATGTTTCCCCGATATTAAACCCTGGATGAAGAGTGACCTAAAAGCTCCTCAACAAGAAAAAAGAGCCCTTAGAGAGGGAGACAAAACTAAATTAAAGCTGCAAGCAGCGATGAACTGGCCCCGCAACCTTGTGCACGTCCAGGCATGCTGCAGTGGAAGCGCTCGTATGACTTGCATGTAGATGTCTTCAGGCCTGGACATTTAGCTGATGACACCACCCACGACTCTCTATGTCAAACCATTCAAAAGTTATAGCAGAAAATAGGAACTATCAGATATCGACCAATCAGAACAAGGGGCGGGGCTAATTCAGGCCAATGCAGGTCAAGTACTCAATGGGTGGTGTCTGATGACACCACCCACGAGTCTTTATATTAAACCATTCAAAAGTTTTGGCAGAAAGTAGGAACTATCAAATATGAACCAATCAGATGAAGGGGGGGGCGTGCTTTTTGGCGTCTATCGTTGCCACGGTAACGCTTTTGACTGAGAAAAGTAATGCGCGTCGTCGCAGGATGGAGACGCACATTTTGATGTATAACACACCTGGGTGCACGTTACGGTTCGGTCCGCATTAACTGCCGAAGGAATGGCATAAGTTTCGCCAAAATTTCACGATTAATTCAAATTGGCCGACTTCCTGTTCCGTTTCGGCCATGGCGCCAAGAGACTTCTCTTTAAGTTGCGACATGATACAGGTGTGTACCGATTTTCGTGCATGTACGCCGAACCGTATTGTGGGGCTTGAGGCACAACATTTTTTCTGTATGGACCAATCAGATGAAAGGGGGGCGCGCTTTTTGGCGTCTAGCGTCGCCACGGAAACGCTTTTGACTGAGAAAAGTAATGTGCGTCGTCGCAGGATGGAGACGCACATTTTGACGTATAACACACCTGGGTTCACATTACGGTTCGGGCGAAGAAGCGGCTGAAGTAATGGCATAAATTTCGCCAAAATTACACGATTAATTCAAAATGGCCGACTTCCTGTTCGGTTTCGGCCATGGCGCCAAGAGACTTTTCTTTAAGTTGCGACATGATACAGGTGTGTACCGATTTTCAAACCGTATTGTGGGGCTTGAGGCACAAAGTTTTCTAGGGGGCGCTGTTGAGCCATTTTGCCACGCCTATTAATGCAAACAATTAAATATCAAATTTTTCGCCAGGCCTGGCTTGCGTGCAAAATTTGGTGACTTTTGGGGCACGTTTAGGGGGGCCAAAAGGCCCTCATTTTGTCGGAAGAAAGAAAGAAGAAAAAAATCCTACAAATACAATAGGGCCTTCGCACTGTAAGTGCCCAGGCCCTAATAAATGATAAAAAGAACTGAAACTGAAGATTAGAGACAACAAGGCCATGTACAGGAGGAAGCTGGAGAAAAAGCTTACCCAGAACAATGCAAGAGATGTGTGGTCATGGATGAAGAAGATTACAGGCTTCATGAAGAAGGAGAACCAGAAAGAAGTCTGAACAGAGCCAATGAGCTGAACACCACATTCAACAGGGTCCGTTCAAAAATGAGCCCAGCATCCTCCTCTCCTGCTTCCATTCAAACAGACCTCCCATCCTCCCAATGTTGCAGTTTCAAAGAGTCAATATACTGCCCATCCAAAGGGCTTTAACACTGAACCTATCCATATTCATGAGTGCTATCCGTTTTATTCACAGCAAGACACAGAAAGACTCGGATAAAAAGGGAGATTATGTTGCTACACAAAACAAAGGGATATCAATCACGTCTCTTTATAAAGTCCAACAATATCCTCATGTTTCTCTACATCAGTGTTCCCACAACAATTACCTAATTTATCTTTGAAAAGATTTGTGTGTAGTATCACAATGACATTTTAGTATTGGGTTCAGAAAGAGTTACTATGATAGAGAATATTTCATGACACTAATTTTCATCATTGGTATACTACAACTATGAGAAACAGAATGGGGGATCAAGGAAAATCACATTGTAGGATTTTTACTGAATTAATTGGTAAATTCCTAGGTAAAATAAGAATTTGGTCACCTACAAACAAGCAAGATTTCTGGCTTTTACAGACCTGTAACTTCTTCTTTAAGAGGCTCCTCTATCCTCCACTTGTTACCTGTATTCAGGCCAGCTGTCAGTCTTGCCGCGGCCCCGGACAAAATAATCTAAGATGGGCCCCCCTGCGCCCGGATCTCTCCTTCTCCCTCTTCCTCTCCTTCTGCTCTTCAGGTTTTTATACAAGCTAATGGACGTTACATTAGAGCTAGCCAGTTAGGTTAAGTGACAAGGTTGTTAAACGTTGGCTGCACTGTTTCTTACCTTGCTCTACGCTGACTTTATTAATTCCAGCTTCACCGTCACCACCCTTTTTAAAATATTTGCGTAGAGAATCTCTGAGGCCTCTATTTTCTTCTTCTCTTCTTCTCTTTTCTCTTCTTTTCTGAGCACCGGACTTGTGCTGACCGGACATTTTGACCATTCTAATGGTTGAATTAAATGATAACATCAAATTTTGATCAGCGGCCAAACCATTTTTGTGTTGGGGGTTCTTGACCACAAGGACAATTAGGAAGAAAACAAATAACAAGCTTTTATGTAACTCAAATAGGCATATTTTTAAGCATTTTGAAAAATTATTCCATAATTTAATGAGAAAAAAAATAAATGAATAAAAAATAAAAATAAAAAACATTTTTTTTTTTCAGTTCTGGGCCCCCCCACCCCTACCCTGGGCCCGGGACAACAACAGACCCATTTGCCCCCCCCCCCCCCCCCCCTATCGGCGGGCGTGCCTGTATTAATGGCACCTGTTTTCACTCGTTTTCAGTATAAAAGACACCTGTCCACAACCTCAAACAGTCACACTCCAAACTTCACTATGGCCAAGACCAAAGAGCTGTCAAAGGACTTGAGAAACAACATTGTAGACCTGCACCAGGCTGGGAAGACTGAATCTGCAATAGGTAAGCAGCTTGGTGTGAGATCTCACCCCGTGGGGTAAAAATGATCACAAGAAGGGTGAGTAAAAATCCCACAACCACACCTAGTAAGTGACCTGCAGAGAGCTGGGACCAAAGTAACAAAGGCTACCATCAGTAACACACTACGTCGCAAGGGACTAAAATCCTGCAGTGCCAGACGTGTCCCCCTGCTTAAGCCAGTACATGTCCAGGGGCCTCATTTAAAATGGACTGCGTAGGAGTCATACTAAAAGTGCACGTACAGTACACCCAAAAGCCGAAAATGGCGGGCGCAAAAAAAATCCGGATCAATAAAACCCCCAGGCGGAGGGGGAAATGGTCCAACATCCCTCCATTCATACTGACGACATAAGACACCTAAGAATGATTCCACCTCGCCGCCGGAATTCTGTAGTTGATCCATGTGGATAAATCTTCACAAATCTCCGTCCAGAACCTCCGTACCGGTGTACAAAACCATAAAGCATGCATATAATTATCAGGGGTGTTCTCTGTGCACTGTGAACAGATGTTAGAGGTCACAAAACCCATCTGGAACAACCTTTGTCCTGTATAATGTATTCTATGAAGAACTTTGTACTGTATAAGTTGTAAGTTTGGGTTCTTAGTCATAGTGAAAGTATTTAAACATATTAGTGACCAAGAAATCTGGTCGGTGTTAAGAGAGAGATCCGCCTCCCATTTTGAAATCGGAAGAGAGACTGAATTATCTATTTTAGACACTAACTTGTAAAGTTTTGATAACAACTTTAGAGTGCTTAGTTTCAATAATTCTATTATCCTGGCGGGAAGTTGTAGGTCTAATTGGTTAAGTTTATATGTTTTATTTATTATGGCCTTAAGTTGTTGGTATTCTAAAAATGTTTTACTGCTAATTCCATATTGAACAGTAAGTGTATTAAAAGGTACAAACTGTCCTCCTATGCTGTAGATGCTGTAGATACCGTATTCCTTGATCTCTCCATTGACCAAAGTTTACCATCTTTTTATCATTTTTCAGGATATCTGGGTTGTTGCATATGGGTGTATGGTCACATGGAAAAAGTGAAATTTTAGCTACTTTAAGGAATTCCCACCAGGCTGTCAGAGTTGTGCTAATATTAATGCTTTTGAAACATTTATGATGTCTAAATACAATCTTTGACTAAACTGAGACTAAAATGGTCATGGACAATTCTGACTAAAATATGACTAAAATGCTCAGACTTTAAGTCAACTGAAACTTGACACGACTAAAAGGAGTATGAACGTGACTAAAACTAATAAAAACTAAAATGATAGCTTGACCCAAAGACTAGACTAAAATTGAAACAGGCTGCCAAAAGCAACACTAGTCAGATGAAACCAAATTAGAACTTTTTGTTGAAAACACAACTACTCACGTTTGCAGGAGAAAGAAAGCTGAGTTGCATCCAAAGACCACCATACCTACTGTGAAGCATGGGGGTGGAAACATCATGCTTTGGGTATATTTTTCTGCAAAGGGACCAGGACGACTGATCCATGTAAGGGAAAGAATGAATGGGGCCATGTATCGTGAGATTTTGAGTGAAAACCTCCTTCCATCAGCAAGGGCATTGAAGATGAAACGTGACTGGGTCTGTCAGCATGACAATGATCCCAAACACACCACCCGGGCAACGAAGGGTGGCTTCATAAGAAACATTTCAAGGTCCTGGAGTGGGCTAGCCAGTCTCCAGGGGTCCGTTTCACAAAGTAGGTTCAACAAACTCTGAGTCTAACCCTGAACTCTGAGTTGACTTACCCTGAGATAGGAAACTCAGAGTTTTCGGTTCCAGAACAGCGGATATGAGTTAGTTCAATCAACTCTGAGTATGTTCACCTTGAGTTAAGCGCGTGCATGAGGAAAATAAAAAGCCATCATCAATGGAGCCCTGATACTATGATTCACCGTGGCAACCGGCGACAAAAAAAGATCCACATACTCTCTCTTTTTTTTTTTTTACTTTATTTAACATTTCAATTTACAAAATTCCTTTGAGTAAACAGAACTTGCATCTGCACATTAGCTTGCATCTGAAGATCCACATACTTCATGCCACTGGAGTTAGAAGTGTTAATACGTGCGTATGGCGAGTATGAGAGCATATTTCGGAAAAAAAACACAGCTGCAGCAGCGAAGGAGAGAATTGGCGTGGGAGAAAGTTGCTGAAGTCAATGTGTAAGTTTGAATGCATTATTCATTTAACATTTAAACACACTGTCTTATAATATTACAGATGAAAACAGTGGTGGAATGGTATTGAATTACATTTTATTGTCATTTAGATCAGGGGCGTCAATTGGGTACGGCAGCCGCCACACCTCGGCTTCAGGGGAAAATGTAAATGTTTTTTTTTTAAATACATTTATAGAATTACTCTGTGTCTATTTGTATTGATTTATTCTATTACTTAATACATATAAAATAACTTCAAATGCATATCAGAACAACATAATCGATTTCACTAGGTATTATCTTTCCCAACACTTGTATACCCCCCTCATATCTTGAAATTTGATGTCCCAGCGTCCCTGACGACAGTGGTTGCTATCAATCTCGTTTTTAGAGCGCTCTGCAGTGTTACTAACTTACAAAAATGAAAAGGAAGCAGACAACCACGCAATTTAAAAAAAAAAGAAAGAAGGCAAGTGATGGGTCCAATGTTGCCCCAGCAGCAGAGGATATTAACAAGGCTGTTAGCCACTGATGGAATAATTATGCAAGTTCATCTTAAGGTAAGATATCAAATCACCGTACCCTCTTATAAATCTGTTTAAGGGAAGTATTTGACTTTTTTTTACTCTCTCTCTCTTTCTCTCTTCTGCTCCCTCCCTCTCCTTTTGCATTTGGACTTGCACTGACATAGTGAATAAAGTGAACCGAATGAGTTAAAGGAGCTGTATGTAAGAGCAATAATAAAACGAATCATAAAATGACCCTGATATGTCAACAGACATTTAAAAATCATGTTCATTTCAAATACTTATGTCACTGACAACAGCACTCAGGCCAGGATATTCCAGTTTAAAAAGAGGAGTTGCAGCCCTCAACTGATGTTGATGTTGTCATTTTTTGTTTTGGCCTGAAGCTCCACCCTCCACCTATCTCCCAATCACGAAGTCAGTATTGTTTCGGCATCCGTTGCCAGCTCGGCTCTAATTATCGCAGCCATGGCAGCCTACGTTCCTGCTGCATTCTGCAGCCTACCTGGCAACCTCTGGTCGGGGGGAGGGTACACGCCGCTCAACAATATTTTGAAAGTGACTGCAGTACCAGTTTTGGCCATTTCTTACAGACGGCTCCTTTAAATTGCGTTTGTCAGATACGCTTTTTCTGCTCTCTAACTCTGCCGCCCGCTTGCTGTCCGTGGTGCAGAAAACGGATGCGTATTGCGTAAAGGCCCATTGGCTGAATTGACGCCACTGAGGGAGGAGACGGAGAGAAACTCAGGGTTTATTGAAGAAAACCTGCTAGGGAGCAGGTTAGGTTCAGAGAGTCTGTTATTACGATAACTGACCGAGAGCTTAAGTTACCCCTCTATGTGAAACAGGCTAGAATTACCCCTCTTTCTCTGGTTTGAGTTACCTCCCTTTGTGAAACGGAAAACTCAGAGTTTCCCTCATTTCAGGGTTAACAGACTCAGAGTTTTCACTAAACCTGCTTTGTGAAACGGACCCCAGATCTCAACCCCATAGAAAATCTTTGGAGGGAAGTTGAAAGTCCATGTTGCCCAGCGACAGCCCCAAAACAGCCCTGCTCTAGAGGAGATCTGCATGGAGGAATGGGCCAAAATACCAGCAACAGTGTGTGAAAACCTTGTGAAGACTTACAGAAAACAATTGACCTCTGTCATTGCCAACAAAGGGTATATAACAAAGTATTGAGATGAACTTTTGTTATTGACCAAATACTTATTTTCCACTATAATTTGCAAACAAATTCATAAAAAAATCACGCAATATGATTTTCGTGATTCTTTTTTTTTTCATTTCATTTTTTTCATTTATTACATACTTGTGATGAAAATTACAGGCCTCTCTTACAGTATCTTTTTAAGTGGGAAAACTTGCACTGGCTGACTAAATAGTATTTTGCCCCACTGTGTGTGTGTTTGTGTGTGTGTGTGTGTGTGTGTGTGTGTGTGTGTGTGTGTGTATATATATATATACACTACCGTTCAAAAGTTTGGGGTCACCCAAACAATTTTGTGTTTTCCATGAAAAGTCACACTTATTCACCACCATACACAATTTGGAGGTGTGTTTAGGGTCATTGTCCTGTTGTGGGATGAAATTGGCTCCAATCAAGCGCTGTCCACTGGGTATGGCATGGCGTTGCAAAATGGAGGGATAGCCTTCCTTATTCAGATTCCCCTTTACCCTGCACAAATCTCCCACCTTACCAGCACCACCCCACCATGCTTAACAGATGGCGTCAGGCATTCTTCCAGCATCTTTCCATTTGATGTGCGTCTCACAAACGTTCTTCTTTGTGATCCAAACACCTCAAACTTGGATTCATCCGTCCACAACACTTTTTTTCCAGTCTTCCTCTGTCCAATGTCTGTGTTATTTTGCCCATCTTAATCTTTTTCTTTTATTGGCCAGTCTCAGATATGGCTTTTTCTTTGCCACTCTGCCCTGAAGCCCAGAATCCCGCAGCCGCCTCTTCAGTGTAGATGTTGACACTGGTGTTTTGCGGGTACTATTTAATGAAGATGCCAGTTGGGGACCTGTGAGGCGTCTGTTTCTCAAACTAGACATTCTAATTTTCTTATCTTCTTGCTCAGTTGTGCAATGCGGCCTCCAACACACAACAGTGGTGCAATGTAGTGCAGGAAGAACAAATAATACGCTTAGGCTAAAGCCAAGAGCAGAGGAAATCATGTGCCGTTGGTGTGACCTAAACACAACACACAAATCCTTTCTTAGCATGAGGAGGAGATTTTAATTTCAATCTATAAAGCTCTACTATAGTCAAAAGATTATATGGTGAAACAGTCATCAAAATCAGTCACTTAAGGAGTTCATGCAAAGTACACCCCTACCCTCCACTCCATTAAATTTCTTTTTTTTAAATTTCTTTCTTCGCTTTGTGCCTTATTTGTTCTGTAATTTGACATAGCAACCACAACATTGAGGCAGGGATTTTATGTGACAAACTTCCACAAAAGATACAAATATGTGAAACAAATTACAGAAAGTAATATTAATAATAAAAAATATTCATAATAAAACTAATAAACAAAGAATGATCTCTGTACCTGTATTCTATATTTTGTTTTGAGGAACTAATCTATCATTAATCACGTCATCAATCATGTTTTCAATCGACATTTAAAATTTGAATAAGGCTGTGTCTGAAATCACACAATTCATTACTAATCCATCTTTGTGCAGACCAGCTGTGCGGGATTGTTGGACACATGTTCAACCTGAGCCTGAGGCTGGGGAGGGTACCACCACTATGGAAGACATCCTGCGTGCTACCTGTGCCCAAGAACCCGCACCCCAAGGACCTCAGCAGCTTCAGGCCGGTGGCTCTGACATCCCACCTGATGAAGGCCCTGGAGCAGCTACTCCTCCAACATCTCCGCCCCATGGTGAGCCCAGCGATGGACCCACTACAGTTCGCATATCAACCTGGCATTGGGGTGGATGATGCCGTCATCTTCATGCTACATCGTGCCCTGTCTCACCTGGAGAAACCTGGGAGCACTGTGAGGATCATGTTCTTTGATTTCTCCAATGCGTTCAACACCATCCAGCCGGCACTTCTGGGAGACAAGCTGGAGAATGCAGGGGTAGACAGTCACCTCACATTCTGGATTACCTCACCAACCGTCCACAGTATGTGAGGACACGGGACTACACATCAGACATTGTCGTCTGCAGTGTGGGGGCCCCGCAGGGAATGGTCCTGGCGCCGTTCCTCTTCACTCTTTACACTGCTGACTTCTCCTACAACTCACCAACCTGTCACCTACAAAAGTTCTCGGATGACTCTGCTATCGTCGGCCTCATCACAGATGAAGATGATAGCGAGTACAGAGAACTGTCCCAAAGAAACCAAAGAACTGGTGGTGGATTTCCGCAGGTGTAATAAATCCCCCCCGACACCGGTGAACATCCAGGGAAAGGACATTGAGATGGTGACATCTTATAAGTACCTGGGTGTTCACCTCAACAATAAACTGGACTGGACTACTAATTCCTCCGCACTCCACAAAAAAGGCCAGAGCAGACTCTATCTGCTCAGGAGACTGAGGGCTTTTGGTGTGCAAGAAAAACTCCTGAAAACATTTTACGACACTGTGGTGGCATCAGCCATTTTTTAAGGAGTGGTCTGCTGGGGCAGCAACATCACAGCTGCAGACAGAAGGAGGCTGGACAAAACCATCAAAAGGGCCGGCTCTGTCGTGGGCTGCTCTCTGGACACAGTGCAGGTGGTGGAAGAGTGGCGAAAAATTTGATATTTAATGGTTTGCATTCATGGGTGTGGCAAAATGGTTCAACAGCACCCCCTTGAAAACTTTGTGCCTCAAGCCCCACGATACGGTTTGACGTACATGCACGAAAATCGGTACACACCTGTATCATGGCGCAACTTAAAGAAAAGTCTCTTGGCGTCATGCCCGAAACCAAACAGGAAGTCGGCCATTTTGAATTAATCGTGTAATTTTGGCGCAACGTATGCCATTCCTTCGGCAGTTAATTCGGCCCCAACTGTAATGTGACCCCAAGTGTGTTATAGATCAAAATGTGCGTCTCCATCCTCCGACACCACGCATTGCTTTTCTCTTTCAAAAGCGTTACCTTGGCGACGCTAGACGCCAAAAAGCGCGCCCACCATCTGATTGGTTCAGACAGAAAAAACTTTGCGCCTCAAGCCCCATAATACGGTTTGACGTACATGAACGAAAATCGGTACACACCTGTATCATGTCGCTACTTAAAGAAAAGTCTCTTGGCGCCATGGCCGAAACCGAACAGGAAGTCGGCCATTTTGAACATACTGAATTAATCGTGTAATTTTGGAGCAATATATGCCATTCCTTCGAGAATTAATACGGCCCGAACCGTATCGTGAACCCAGATGTGTTATACATCAAAATTTGCGTCTCCATCCTGCGACTAGGCGCAATACTTTTCTCTTTCAAAAGTGTTACCGTGGCGACGCTAGACGCCATAAGGCGCGCCCCCCTTCATCTGATTGGTCCATATTTGATAGTTCTCCAAAAGTCACCAAATTTTTCATGCAAGGCAGGCCTGTCGATAAATTTGATATTTCATGGTTAGTATTAATAGGCGTGGCAAAATGGCTCAACAGCGCCCCCCCCCCCCCGGAAAACTTTGTGCCTCAAGCCCCACAACACGGTTTGAAAATCGGTACACACCTGTATCATGTCGCAACTTAAAGAAAAGTCTCTTGGCGCCATGGCCGAAACCGAACAGGAAGTCAGCCATTTTGAATTAATTGTATAATTTTGGCGCAATTTATGCCATTCCTTCGGCAATTAATATGGCCCGAACCGTAACGTGCACCCAGGTGTGTTATACATCAAAATGTGCGTCTCCATCTTGCGACTACACGCATTACTTTTCTCTTTCAAAAGTGTTACCGTGTCGACGCTAGACGCCAAAAAGCGCGCCCCCCCTTCATCTGGTTGATCCATATTTGATAGTTTTCCAAAAGTCACCAAATTTTGCATGCAAGCCAGGCCTGGCGATAAATTTGATATTTCATGGTTCGCATGGCGTGGCAAAATGGCTCAACAGCGCCCCCTAGAATACTTTTCTCTGCCATAACTTTTGAATGGTTTGACATAGAGAGTTGTGGGTGGTGTCACTGTAGGCTACTCTGTATTGAGTCCTTGAGCTTCATTGGCCTGAATTAGCCCCGCCCCTTTCTTCTGATTGGTTCTTCCTATTTTCTGTTATAACTTTTGAATGGTTTCACATAGAGAGTCGTGGGTGGTGTCATCGTACGCTGTATTGAGTCCTTGAACTTCATTGGCCTGAATTAGCCCCGCCCCTTCTTCTGATTGGTTGCCCCTATTTTCTGCCATAACTTTTGGATGGTTTGACATAGAGAGTCGTGGGTGGTGTCATTTCTAATATGCTTATGGGGGACGGTGGCCGTGAGTGCGAGGGCCCGTTCATCGCTGCTTGCAGCTTTAATTATTATTATTATTGTATATACCAGTTTACCGTTTATAGTGTGTTATTATTATTACTGTGTTATTACTTCTCTATTGATGCCTCTTGTTTTTTGCACTATCCCCTTTGCTGCTGTAAACTGCAAATTTCCCCTCTGTGGGACTATTAAAGGTTTATCTTATCTCTTATCTTATCTTTATAGCAGACAACTGGTGCATGCACATTTATGGGAAGTTAACAGCCAGTGATTGTCATTTATGCAATAGCCTACACTGCTGTTCTGCATGTCCCAGTTGTCATCATAGCATCATAGCAATGTCACATCATAAATGTGAGGATAACAGCTGCAGCTTCCCTTCAGAGTGGTCCGCAGGTTTCCGACCTCCGCGTCTGGTCACTTGTGGTCAGCTAGTGTCTGAGCTGGACCAGCGCCACTCGCGCCAGAGCGAGAACTGCAGGTCGCATTCTGAACAGCAAGTATATTTGCCCCCGTCATTTGACGTGTCGACAGGCTCGTTCTCCTGACACCTGTAGTTCAAATACATAAATATCCCTGCTGTTTCTCATCATCAATTGCTGCATCGGCAGGACTAAAACCTCTCCAGTCTCCCGAAGGCTCTGGTTGAACGGCCTGACAAACCATCTCCGATCGCACTGTTTTCTTTACCGAGATCACAAGAAAAGCAGAACAGTGATATCCTCTCCATCCCGTGTTGCTGTCTTGTTTATTTATCTTTACTCCACCAACTCCAAACATTAATCACTTTTCTAAGCGAACGACGCAAACGCAGTTCAAACAGCAGGTGTATCCGCCCCTTTAATCTGATTGGTTTACGAGTAAGTCATGTTTTATCTTCGTGTTTTATTAAAAAAAAAAAAAAAACCTATTTGTGGATCGAGTCACGTCAGGGGAGTCTCAAAAGTCACACGCAAATCCAGCACAGCTCACAGACAAAAAAAAGTTTGTAAATCAGGTTATATTTGTGTGCGCATCAAAAATACATTTGTATATCTTGTCCTACGTACGTGTGAATTGTTCTGTGCATTTGTGAAACTTGTCCTGTGCATTTGTGAAACGGTGTATGCATTTGCGGATCGGTCTGTGCATTTGTGATTTTTTGTCCTGTGCATTTGTGAAACGGTGTGTGCATTTGCGAATTATGAGACTGTTCTAGCTCCATATAATATTGCTTGTTTTACAATCACCATGAACAAATAATATTAAGTATTATTATTTGCAATGTTGAAATGAAACACAGTGGTTGACAGAAACATAGTACTTTATAGGGATGCAAAACTTATATATATATAGTTGACAATGACTGACAAATGTGATGCAAATAAAAGCAGGTGAAGAAACCTCATAAGCTCCATTATGTCCATATGATAACGGACAGCAAATAGACCCTGCTGAAAATAGTGTGTGTGTGTGTGTGTGTGTGTGTGTGTGTGTGTGTGTGTGTGTGTGTGTGTGTGTGTGTGTGTGTGTGTGTGTGTGTGTGTGTGTGTGTGTGCACCATCTGATGGAGTGGACTGAGCCAAGAGGTGGAGTGAAAGAAGCAAAGAGTAATCACAAACTGTCACAGGCATTTATCCATTGGCCATATCAACAGGAAACTAGACACACACACACACACATCGCACACTTACCCATAAATTCCATGTATATGTATAGCAGTACTTATAAAATTGCACACAAACCCTGTGCTGTGTCCTCAGCTGGAAACATTAGGTTTTATCAGAAAAATAAGACGGCTCATTTATTTTCAATCTGTTACTGACATCAACAGATAAACTGCTGTCCAGTGATATTTACCTTGCTTCCTCTGGAATCCACTTCACTGCTAGTTTCACTTTACCATGTAAAACTGGAGATTTCTATGGTTATCAAAGGAAAAAAATAAATGTAGGACCATTTTTAGTACCTCAGCAGTTTTAAGATTGCAAAAAGTTATTTCAAAAAAGTCTGTAATCTCTCAAAAGAGTCTTAAAGCGCAACAAATTAGAAACATAACAACAGATGTGCAGTATGTGTGTTTCACATGGCTTGATGAAAGCACACAGCTGATGGAGTTTTGTTTCCTCTGCCCTACAGCACAGAGAAATCCTGGATTATCCTGGGTGGCTGATGTTCTTAGTCATGATACATGGGGTCTTTTTAAATCTGGCCAAAACTGCAAGCCCCACAAATGCCCCACCAGCTTGGGTGGACTGACAAAACACACAAATCCATGAACCCTTAGCACCAATTTCACTGCCAGTGACAAAGCCGTCCGCACAGACAACAGCTTGAGGGTCATTTCCTTAAAGTATCCTTATTGCTCAGGGAGAAAGCTGAGCACCAGAGATTTTCTGCTAGCTTCTAACATGTCATGATAAAATCATGTCACATTCTTTCACCATCACCAGTGAACTGTTTGGCGAATTAGTGAAGGACCCCACCAAACACAAATTGGTCATATCTAAGATAAAGAAAAGCAGATAATACAAGTTGGTTAAAAAGGAGAAAGATGAAGATATAAATTAAAAGGAAAAAAAGACATAAGATGGCAGAAGTGTCTGTGCTGTCATCTTGTCATCTCCTATTTTATTTGGACTCTGGGTCATTAAACAGACTGTCACAGCAAATTCTGAGGGAATTAACCACCCTTGCAAAGCAGGATGAAAATACACATGCACACAATTCAGCCTGTGATTTGGTCATCTATGCAATAGCTTATATTCATGCAAGCACACACACACACACACACACACACACACACACACACACACACACACACACACACACACACGGACAAAAGCCTGTTATTTTCTTTTCTGCAGTTGCAAAGCCAGTATCATGGCATATGCTGCTTTTTTGCATTGGTTCCTGCTTTAAGCATATGTTGTAATTTAGTGCCATGAAATTGTAAAAGTGGGAGAAGAGGTGAATCTGAGGCCTGGAAAAAAATAGGGCACAACATGACTGATTATGTGACAGTTCAATTTTGGTGTTCATTTTGACACAAAATTGCACTTGCCTGCTCAAAATGCCTTTAATGAAAATGCAGGGGTCTTCTCCAAAACCAATAAAAACTTTTAGATATTTTAGATGCATTTAACCCCCCCCCTCCAACACACACACGTTAAGCTTTTTCAGATTTCTCCCCAACTATTTAATTTCCTGTAAATTAATATGTGCATTATGTCCCAGGAGTACCTTTTACTAATCATGCAATCAAAGATGCAACATGGTGAACTAACTGGCGAGGGATAAATAGATGGCAAGAAAAAAATAGTAACTTGTAGTCTGCATCAGTTTGTCTTTAATGAGATCTCATCTTCAGGCACAACTTGCCATCATCAAATCATGCTGTAGCAGGGCTAGTGCTACGGGGGCCGACCGACAGGACAGAGGACACAGGGTTTCGGGCAGGAACTCTTTATTCTCTCTTTCACACTGCCACACGTGCACCCGCAGAAGCTTCTGCCAGCAGCAGCCCCTCTCTGGAGTGCAGCTGCTCCTTATGAAGGCAGGCAGGGTGGAGAGGTTGATTGGGCACACCTGTGCCCACTCTGCTGAGTGTCTGCTCCACCACCCTGCCACATATCCAAGCAGAGAAGTACGATGGAGGGAGCACCATGATTTGAGCTTGCTCAACTGTCTCACTTGCCATCATGGAGGGTAAAGGGAATTCACAGTTTTCCAAAGTTTGGGGAAACAGGATAATGTCAGGGTGGTTGTCTGTAAGCTCAAACTCAATAAAAGATGGGAATACGGGAGGAAAGTAAATGCAAGCTGTAAGGAGGTGGAGGAGGAGCTGAGGTTCTGCCTCAGTACAACTGACTGGGAGATGTTCCAGAGTGTCCACGGGGAGGACATCGATGGTCTTGTGGACTGTGTGACGGATTACATCAGGTTCTGTGAGGAGAGTATGGTGCCCACTAGGAGAGTAAGGTGTATTCCAAACAATAAACCGTGGATTACTGGACACATCAAATCCCTGGTGAGGGAGAAGAGGAGGAGGTTCAAGGCGGGAGACACGGACGGAGCCAGGATGGTACAAAAGCAACTGAAGAAGGAGCTGAGGCAAAAGAGGAGTATAAGGAGAAGCTGGAAGGAGGACTGGTGGCCCACAGCTCCAAGGAGTTGTGGGGAGGGTTCAGGAAGATAACTGACTATAAGCAGCCTAGGGTTGCCGTAGAGAGAAATCGGGAATGGGCAAATGAGATGAAATCGTACTTTAACAGGTTCGACCAACCATCCAACAGGGAGCAGCCCGGGTCATCGACAGGAAAGTCAGGGTCACCCTGTGTAGCCCCGCCCCCCCTTCCTCAAGTGACACCTACCAACCGGGCCACGGTCCCAAACCCCTCACCCCCCCAATCCCCTCTCAACAACAGGACAACTCCATTGCAGCATCCCCCCTACCCCCTAGCCACCCAGGGCCACAGTCCTATTGTCATCACAGCTGACCAGGTGAGGTGGCAGCTCACCAGGGTCAATGTGAAGAAGGCAAGGGGACCAGACAACATCAACCCCAGGGTGCTCAAGGTGTGTGCTGCAGAGCTGGCAGAGCATCTACAACATCTCTTCAACACCTCCTTGGGCCTGAGCAAGGTGCCACAGCTGTGGAAAACATCATGCATCATCCCAGTGCCCAAGAAGGGACGTCCCAGCACCCTCAATGACTACAAGGCAAGGCAAGGCAAGTTTACTTATATAGCACAATTCAACACAAGGTAATTCAAAGTGCTTTACATTGACATTAAAAGCGGCAAGACATAATTAGACAGTAAATAACACATAAGATTGAATATAATTATGAATAAGATGATAAGAAAAGAAGTAAAATAATACAAATCACAAGCTGTTAAAAATAAGGGCATTAGAGTCCGCAGGTAAGTATTTAATTTAGGAGTACGCTTGAGTAAACAGTAATGTTTTTAGGCCCGATTTGAAGGAGCTGACAGTTGGAGCAGACCTCAGGTCTACAGGAAGTTTGTTCCACCGGTGAGGAGCAGAATAACTGTACGCTGTCTCCCCTTGCTTGGTTCTGGTTCTTGGGACACACAACCAACCAGATTCAGATGACCTCAGGGGTCTGGGAGCTTCATAGGGAACTAACAGATCAACCATGTATTTTGGTCCAAGACCATTCAGTGCTTTGTAGACCAGCAGTAATATTTTAAACTCTATCCTTTGACTCATTGGAAGCCAGTGTAGTGATTTCATGACAGGTGTAATGTGGTCCAGTTTCCTGGTGTTTGTAAGGACTCTGGTGGCAGCGTTCTGGATCAGCAGCAGCTGCCTGATTGATTTCTTATTAAGGCCTGTAAAGATGCCATTGCAATAATCCAACCTACTGAAAATGAATGCATGAATAAGTTTTTCCATGTCTTGATTAGACAGAATCCCCTTAATTCTAGCAATGTTTTTTAGGTGGTAATAGGCAGATTTAGTGATAAACTTTAGATGGCTGTTGAAGTTCAGGTCTGAGTCAATAATTACACCCTGGTTTCTGGCTTGATTTGTAGCTGTCAATGACATGGAGCCAAGGTGAGTGCTTATCTTTTCCCTTTCATTTTTAGGGCCAAAAATGATCTCTGTCTCTGTCTTTTCTGCATTTAGCTGGAGAAAATTATGGCACATCCACTCATTGATTTGGTGAATACAGTTACTCAATGAGAGTAGGGGACTGTAGTCATGTGGTGACACATAAATATAGAGCTGTGTGTCATCGGCATAAGTATGGTAGGAAATGTTGTGATGTTCCATAATCTGAGCTAGGGGTAGCATATAGATGTTGAAAAGAAGTGGTCCGAGAATGGACCCTTGAGGAACCCCACATGTGATCTTGGTTCTCTTAGACTCATGGTTTCCAATTGACACAAAAAAAGCCCTATCTTGCAAGTAAGATTTAAACCATTGAAGCACAGTGCCGGTAAGTCCCACCCACTTTTCCAATCTGCCGAGAAGAATGTTATGATCAACTGTGTCGAATGCAGCACTGAGATCCAGTAATACCAGAACAGAGGATTTGCCTGCATCATTATTCAGATGAATATCATTTAAGACTTTGATGAGTACAGTCTCAGTGCTGTGGTGTGGCCAAAATCCAGACTAAAATGCGTTAAAAAGGTTGTTTTGCATAATAAAAGCATGGATTTGCTGGAAAACAAGCTTTTCAATAATTTTCCCCAAAAATGGCAGATTTGATATTGGCCTATAGTTACTAAGTGTTGTAGCATCCAGATTTGATTTTTTTAGAAGAGGTTTTATTACTGCAGTTTTCAAGGCCTGGGGAAACTGGCCTGTTTGAAGAGGATTATTTATTATCTGCAATACATCCGGAGCTATGCAGTTAAAAACTGTTTTCAAAAAGTTTGAAGGCAGAATATCAAGACAGCATGCTGTAGGCTTTAATTTTGAAACTGTTTCCGGTTGGGTAATCTAAGGGGCAGAACCGTCCCAGCTTTACTAGACAGGAAGGCCAGAGTGTTATCATTCCCGAGCTGGAGCTGCACATCGCTTGTCTTATCTGTAATATTTTGTTTGTGAAAAAGTCAGCAAAGTCATTACAGGCCTTTTTTGACAGCAGTTCAATGGGGATTGAGGCTGTGGGTTTTGTCAGTCTTTCTACCACAGAAAACAGTGTGCGAGCATTATTACTGTTTCTATCGATAATCTCGGAAAAATACGATTGCCTTGCGTTCTTCAGTTTCTGGTTATAGTTGCGAAGACTCTCTTTATAAATGTTGTAATATACCTGAAGTTTGTTTTTGCGCCACACTGGCGCCACTTTGCGCCAGTGTGGCGTTTCTCCAGGGTGATTTTTTCCTCGCGGACAGAACTTGGTCTTGGTCTTAATTGGGGCGATAGAATCGATAACAGTCATAACATTGGAACTGAAACTGTTAACAAAGTCATCAACTAGAACTGAGGACAGGGTTGGTGATGGTGTAAAACCCTGGGTGAATAATGCACAGGTGTTAGCATTTATATAACGCTTTCTGATTACCTCTGCTTCACCTTTCATAGGATTGGCAACGGTGGTCATTTTGAACAAAACACAGTAGTGATCAGACAGAGCAACATCGTTCACCACAACCTCTGAGATATTAAGAGCTGTTGGGCAACGCCCATGTGCTCATGTGAACTCTGAACTTATAAATGTATATGAACATTTGGTGAATGTGTATATTCAACTTTGAAACTGCTCAGCCAAAAATTGGCTATAATGTGCCTCCTAAAATGGCCGCCTTGTCAGAAACTTCAACCCCCAGCATGCCTTGCGGGATGGGGCGGCGCCTGAGAGCGACGTGCACCCAATCCCGAGCGAGGCACTGATGACGTCATCGCAGCGCGCGGAAAGACAAAACTCCGTGCTGCAACAAGACTTTCTCTTCTCTTCAGCCAGGGAGCTGGGACGGACGCGTTTTGCTGTCCAGCAGCTTTTTAAGAGCTGTGGGGGGGGGTTCAAGGAGCCGTCGGGGGCCCGCACTAACCGGGCTGGGAGTAAGATCCGATACCAGAGCGTTGCGCTCTCGACTCTCACTCTCTGCCTGCTAACTCCTTTCTTTCCTTCGAGCACTCTCCCATACCAGGGACCGGGACGACCGCTCCGGGAGCCAGAACCCGCCAGCAGCTCCAGCCTTGGACCGCGAGACCCTCCCGCAGCCTGGCGACACACACACGGGACCCAGCTGGGTGGGCTCTGGGGGGGTGAGGTTATCGGTTGTTTTGGAACGTCCTGCCTCTTGTTCTTGATGGGGGCCTGTTTGTGACATAGATGATAAAAAATGTTGCTGCTTAGCAACTGTCCTCCAGCCTTGAAGAGATGTCTGCGACCCCAGAAGATGTTGAAATTGTCAATTAAGTTAATTGATTGAGCAGCACATGCATCTTTGAGCCATCTGTTTAGCATCATCAGCCTGCTGAATCTCTCATCTCCTTGCCGAGCCGTTGGTGCAGGTCCACTGAAAAACACCTCAGTATTGAAGCATGCAACTGTCTTGCTTTAATATCTCCGATTGTTGCTTCACAACATCAAGGGTTCCTGTGTGTATGACGACAGCTTTAGCTGTCGGATGCTCCGCAGCAATACTCCGGATCTGCTTTGTGATATCAGACACCATGTCGTTGGTAAAACAGAGTACTTTTGAGTTTTTGCTGCAAAAGGATTTTATCTCATTCACAGCTCCATCGCCCACTACCAGCGTACGAGGCCCAGTCGTTAGCTCTGCCTGTAGCCCTTTAGCAAGGGATTTAGCCTCATACCTGTCTCTGGAGCCGGAAGATGAGCCTTCTCTCAGGGAGTCTGGAGTTTGAGAGAGTGGAGTAAATCTGTCTCCAGTAGAATCGCTGTGTCTTGAGGCGATTTGCTCTTAGCTTTTGCTGTAGCCTTCCTCCTCTTGCCGGGTACTGGGGTTGAAGAGTCATTCCTGTGCGATGGTAGTGCAGGCCAGTCGTCCAAGGTCACCAGGTGCCGGGTTCTGCCAGATAACCGTCTTCTCAGATCTGAGGGAGGCAATTTGTAATGCTTTTGCTTCGCACCAAGAGAGTTCCAGGGAGGACTTGTTGATTTATTGCCTTTTATACTCGGCTCCTGTTGCGTCTTGGTGGTGTTAGTTAGCTTTCTGTTAGCCTGCTCCCTTTCACTGTTTTGGGATGTCGGCAGAGTAGATTCATTCACATATTGTCCATTTATCTCTCCATTCACTTCGAGCCTGTGAATTTTTGTTTCCAGTACTGCTCTCTGGAGGAGTTTGTGGTAATCTAGCATGGAAAAGGAAAAGGGAGGCATCTTGAGGGTGGCCCTCACTTGCTGGTTCTGCAACACCTCAAGCCTCAGGTGAGAGACTATCTAGAATCGTGGCTGGTGGCATCCGCTAAATGTCCAGACCTGAAGACATTTACATGCAAGTCATACAAGCGCTTCCACTGCAGCACTTCTGAACGTGCACAAGGGTGCGAGGGCCCATTCATCGCTGCTTGCAGCTTTAATTTTCCCTTGATTCCGTGGGAATTTTATTTTAATCTTTCTAATCCATCTGCATGTTGCAGTGTTTCTATATGTAACCCAGGTCCCATGTAGCTATTTTAAGTTCATCTTGAGTGTGTAGTACGATAGGACAGGGCCTGTGTTTGTTGTTGAACTGTTACATGTAATATTACCCTTTAATTTATCTCTGTTAAGTTTTACCACAATTTTGCCTTCCAACCTTCCTAAATAGATTTAATAAGGACACCACACAACTGCACTTTAAATGTAATAATCCTTTTATAGGTATTTATTTAGAAAATGAGATAAAATAAAATTAGGTAATTCTTTCTTTGTGAAATCAAATATAAACAATACTCAAAATGGTATAAATAAAATTGTACAAATTGAAAATATCTGGTTTATTTTCCTTTTTGTTTCCAAATATTCTTATATACCTTTATATTCAGTAAACAAAACCTTTCTTTGTTCCTTTAAGTTCAACAAAAATACCTTTTATGCTTTTAAGTTAAACCCGAAATACCTCTTAACTTTTCTTTTAAGCAGAATAAGTACAGTACCTTTTAAATAACAACAAGTAGCTACCCTTTAATTACCTTAAAGTAAAATAGTTTCCTATCTATTTATTTATTTTATTTATTGGTTTATTTGACAGGGACAATGCACATCAATAAAAACATTGCTGTAAATGTGCCAGAGTTAGCCAAGAGGCTATTTTTCATCTGTAGTCCCTGGACATCAAATGCCTCTTACAACAAGAACTTACCTTATGAATATGGTTCATATTAACTAAACACAGTTTCAATCACTCAAAGTATACTGAGTCCACACATACACCTTCACTCCTCAGTCAAGAGATTTAAACCTGTTGCAGGCCTGAATTGAAGCTGGGGCGCGGTGAGACCTTTAAACTGTAATGGCCGCTTCACTGACGTGAGCAGAAACAAAAAAGGCACTCGCAAATTCTGTTAGTTCAGTTAGTACTCACAAATCCCAAACGAATGGTTTGTGGGGATAGCAGTCACAGGGGGAATGGTAGTCACAGTTGAGCAGTTAGTACACGGGAATCACGGGAATCAGGAATCACAGGGAAAAAAACAGCAGAGTCCGTCGACTGGGAACCTCTCTCTCTCTCCACGTCTCCTTTAAGCATATTAACTAATTTGAACCACAATATCAAACGTTATTTCATGGCGAATTAACGTGAAGTCTGTTTTAACTGGGAATTAACATCACAGATCATGCTCTAGTCACTAAAACATTTACTTAGAGCATAGAAAATAAGGCACACATTTATTTACTTCTTTCAGAATACCAACAAGTTATTATCAGGACCACGAGTAGTCAACCTTGCAGATAAACTTGAAATACTCTCAGCACACATGCTGCCTCGTCTCTCCTTTCTCCGGAAAACAGTAGGACTCCTCACAACACCCAACATTACCCTGATCTGCGCCACTTGTACCGCCCCTTACCGAGGGAATGACTTGGATTGGCTGATTGACTGACATTAAATTGGTAACAGGTTAGGTTGCATGGCTGATTATACAGATATTTCTTAAAAGAAAATTGACCTCTTTTAAAACTTCTTTTGAATGAACTTATTAAACTTTACATATGACTTTTATACATTTTATCCAGTGCATATATTTTAACCATTTTAATCATGCTTTTTAACCAGTTTTAAATCTGTTTTTAACTAGCTTTTTTACCATATGAATGTCTTGGATTTAAATGCAACTATGTATACACTTATCTGGATTTTTTGCCCTCTAGTCTGCCTGTGCTTTTAGACTGGGCTACATATACACAAAATATTGGGTTATCAGGGAGCTGTAAGCGGTCCCTTCTGGAAAATTCTTTGCTAACATTGACTCTCAATGATGTCACAGAAGTAAATGTAGTTTTTTTTTTATATCTCCAGGCTGTGTGCTTTAACAAGAACAAAAGCGTCAGCAGTATGTGTAGAAAGGACCTGCAAAGTCTTCACATGAACAGTTTTGCTTTTGTCTCTAAGATGTGTCTAAATAAATGAGTTTTTTGGTTGTGAGGGATAGCAGCGATTACAATTAGATGGCTGAATATGAGCTCATATCTTGAATGCCTGACATAAAAATGAATACATGGAAAAAAAGTGTTAATTTTATAGTGAAATTAAATACACTTCCAATTTTTGTCAGTTTTTAAATTATATGTTCTATCATTGAATAAATTGGGCATGTATATGTAAGTTTTAATTTATTGGTATTATTTTTATTTTTGTTAGTTCTTTAAAACTTTTGTTCAGTTGAATTCAATTATGTGTGGTAGAGAAGTCTCAGAAAATCATGTATCAAATATGATACATCAGGTAATAAAGGGTTTACGCATTAAAGAGATGCAGCAAAGAGACCCTCAAGCAATACCTTGACCTCATACCAAAACCTCAAGTCATATCAACATTTACCACAATCAAATTATTTCCATATCCTCTCAAATAGATGTGAGACCAAGAGCCTGACTGTAACCTCAACCACTCAGACCTCTGTTGGTAGTTGGTGTCTGACAGGGATTGGTGAAGTAAGCTGGGAAGTGATGAGTGCGCTCCCTGATCATACAGTATATATATATATATATATATATATATATATATATATATATATATATATATATATATATATATATATATATATACTGTATGATCAGGGATATATATATATATAAGTATTCTGACTGGCAGGCATAGGATCCCACCCAGAAACCCCAGAAATTCCTACGAAATTCTGATATAGATATTACAATTACAAGGCACTAAAGGAGGAATTGGGAATCCACGGCATTATTTGCCTTTATCGGTAATATAATTCATGCAAACTGTTGTAGAGTAACTCATTCTAGATTTATACCCCCAATACAGCTGGACCATATTGACCAAATAATGTAATGCTTCTCTTCTGTCACTTAGAGAGGAATGTGAAAAAGATGAGAAACACTGGACTCAGATTCCGTGTGATGCATGATGTAAACCGTTTCATTTCCTCCATACCATATTCCATTTGTTGGGGTCATACAGGCTTAATATTTTGTATATTCATTTGAGTACTGTATGTAGGATTAATATCTAGAGGGTGATTGTTACACACATTAAGGTGCTTTAAAGAAGCAAAATCCCCAATGGATCAATTCATTTAATAATAATAATAATAATAATAATAATAATAATAATTAAAGCTGAAAGCAGCGATGAAAGGGCCCTCGCGCGTGCAATTTTCACGACTCTATATCAAACCAATCAAAAGTTATGGCAGAAAACAGGAACTATCAAATATCGACCAATGAGAAGAAGGGGCGGGGATAATTTCCAGCAATTATGGTCAAGGACTCAAAACCATGTCCGCTGACACCACCCACGAGTCTTTATGTCAAACCATTCATGTTATTGCAGAAAATAGGAACAATCATATATCGACCAATCAGAAGAAGGGGCGGGGCTAATTTGCACCAATTACGGTCAAAGACTCAAAACCGAGTCCGATGACACCACCCACGACTCTGTATGTCAAACCTTTCAAAAGTTATGGCAGAAAGTAGGAACTATCAAATATGGACCAATCAGATGAAGGGGGGGCGCGCTTTTTGGTGTCTATCGTCGCCACGGTAACACTTTTGACTGAGAAAAGTAATGCCCATCGTCGCAGGATCGAGACGCACATTTTGATGTATAACACACCTGGGTGCACGTTATGGTTCGGGCGAAGAAGTGGCCGAAAAAAAGGGAATAAATTGCGCCAAAATTAAACAATTAATTCAAAATGGCTGACTTCCTGTTCGGTTTCGGCCATGGCGCCTAGAGACTTTTCTTTAAGTTGCGACATAATACAGGTGTGTACCGATTTTCGAGCATGTACGTCAAACCATATTGTGGTGCTTGAGGCATGAAGTTTTCTAGGGGGCGCTGTTGAGCCATTAGGCCACGCCCATTAATGCAAACCATTAAATATCAAATTTTTCGCCAGGCCTGGCTTGCGTGCAAAATTTGGTGACTTTTGGGGCAAGTTTATGGGGGCAAAAAGGCTATCATTTCGTCGGAAAAATAAAAACGAGAACAATTCCTACAGCACTGTCAGTGCTCGGGCCCTAATAATGCATTCTATTTGTAAGGCACTCTTCATCCAATAATCTCAGAGTGCCACAGAGCCAGTACATAGTTAAAACTAATAATAATAAGTCATAAAACTCATAAAAACTTACTGAATAAAAAGGTCATCCATGGTGTGGAGCTTGGTGTTGGGAACCCAGAGGAGCAAGCAGTTTGTAGACATGACGGAGCGGGTAGAAGTTTGGGGAATAATGATTTGTTGTAGGTACGGTGGTGCCTGTCCATTTACATCATGATCACTGATCTCGACAACTTGGCAAAAAAACACACTTTTTTTCTATTTTCTTGATGGGATCATATGAATAAATCTGTGCTGCAAGAAATGGACATGAAGGCTGTGGCATAGAGAATGAACAGTTTGTGGAAAATAGATGAATAGGTGCTGCCGGTCCACTGGCCCTGTAAAGGAAATGTGGGCACAGTGCTTTTGCTGGCACATGGCTGAGGCTGTTGATTGGCATCAGATGTGCTGAGTTGGACCTCCAAAGATGTAGTCACCTAACCTCCTAGACTGTCTATTTGACTGCTAGACATACACCTAGGGATTCTTGTTGTACTGCATTGGTTCTGCCCTCAATTACAATTTCAGTTTAAACATAAAGGCAAGTTCAAACTTATTGACTTAGAGTTGAAAGAACACATTTAGTTGAAAATATTTAACTTTTCATAAAAGTCACTGGTGTGGTTACAATAACCAATCATATTGATGTTGGCAAAAGTTGTACCAAAACACAAAACTAAGCAACTTATATATCAGAATATTAGTCTAAAGGCCATGAACTGGTAAAGATGAAAAATGACCAACAAGCTGAGCTCAAAACAAAATATATCTGTTCTATTATCATGTTTTCTCCCACATATTTTATCACTGTCCCACCGTAGCAAAATAACCGATATAATAGACTTTTAGCTCACTTGTTACTTTCTACTTTATTTTATTATCTTCATAAAAAAATTTCTCAATAATCTTAATGTTCTAATTTATTAAGGGCATTTCTTTTTCAGTCAGTGCAGTAAATATCTGTTTAATAGGCCTGTGAAAAAGCATTTAAAAAAATCTTCCAAAAACAGCTGAAGTAGTATGTGAATATCTCTAATTCAGTATTTAACAGTTCGGTTGTAACAGGTTAAAATAAACAAACAAAATAGTATGAAATACATTAATGTAACGTATACTGTTTTAACACAATAAAGCTTCTGGTCTGAAACTCAGCTGAGAGTTTTCATGTTCTCTCCTCTTTCCTGGATTTTCTCCAGGTACTCCAACTTCTCCCTAGAGTCCAAAACAACGAATGTTTATTGGCTATCCTATACTGTCTGTAGGAGTGAGTATAAGCATGCATGCTTGCTTTCCTTTGCGTTGCCCCTTGATTGTCTGGTAACCTGTCATGGATGTACCACACCTCCCACGCAATGACAACTCAGATAGGCTCTAGCCCTGCTGTGACCTTTGATAGAACGAAGAGTATGAAAAATGGATGAATGGAAGATAGAATAAGAGGAAGGTGAACTAAAAATATATAAGCATTCATCGACCTGAAATAATGTCTAGTTCGATTTCATGAAGGTTGTTGAAAAGTTTGACAAAAAAGCTCCATACAATGATAAGAAAACTGAGAAAACCTCTGAGTATTAAGAAGAAAGAAAAAAAAATAATAATAATAACTCATAAAATATAAACAGACTGCACAGAACCCGTAGCAGAGCAGCCACAAACAGGGGAAACATCAGGTCTCATATGCCAGTCTAAAAATGTGGGTTTTGAGGAGGGACTTGAAACGGGAGAAGGAGTCAGTGTTCCTGAGGTCAGGGGGGAGGGAGTTCCAGAGATGAGGGGCAGAGTGGCTGAAAGCTCTAGACCCCATGGTAGACAGACGGACTGGGGGGCGGTGAGGGTGATGGAAGAAGCAGACCTGAGAGACCGGGTGGGGACATTGATATGAAGGAGGTCAGAGAGGTATGGGGGAGCGAGGTTTTGGATGGCCTTAAATGTGTGGAGGAGGATTTTGAAGTTGATCCGGTGTTTGATGGGGAGCCAGTGGTGTAGAACGGGAGTGATGTGGCTGGTGGAAGGTGTTCTGGTGATGATGCGGGCTGCAGCGTTCTGGACCAGTTGAAGTTTATGGAGGAGTTTGTGCGGGAGACCAAAAAGAAGGGAGTTGCAGTAATCCAGGCGGGAGGTTACAAGGGAGTGTACCAGGATTGCGGCGCTGTTGGGAGTGAGTGAAGGGCGGAGGCGGTTGATGTTGCGGAGATGGAAGTAGGCGGACCGGATGGTGTTGTTGATGTGGGTGTGGAAAGATAGGGTGCTGTCGAGGACGACACCCAGACTCTTGACCTGAGGGGAGGGGGAGACCGAGGAGTTGTCTATGGTAAGGGTGAAACTGGGATATTTAGTGAGGGTGGACCTAGAGCCAATGAGGACTACCTCAGTTTTGTCACTGTTTAATTTGAGGAAATTGGAGGAAAACCATGATTTGATTTCCTGCAAACAGGCACAGAGGGAGGAGGGTGGTAAGGTGGAAGTGGGTTTGGAGGAAACGTAGAGGTGGGTGTCGTCCGCGTAGCAGTGGAAGTGGATGTTGAATTTACGGAAGATTTGACCAAGTGGGAGGAGATAAATGGTAAAGAGGATAGGGCCAAGGACAGAGCCCTGGAGGACACCGGAGGAGACTGGATGGGAAGTGAAGGATTTCAACTGGATGAACTGTGTATGGCCAGAGAGATAGGAGTGGAACCACTCTAGGGGTGTGTCAGTTATGCCAATGGAGGATAGTCTGTTGAGGAGGGTGGAATGGGATATGGTGTCAAAAGCTGCGCTCAGATCAAGTAGGATGAGGATGGAGAGTAGTCCGGAGTCAGCTGCCATCAGGAGGTCGTTGGTGATCTTGAGAAGGGCAGTTTCCGTGCTGTGGCGGGGGCGAAAACCGGACTGAAATTGTTCGTAGAGGTTATTGTTGGAGAGATGCGTATGAACCTGTGAAGCCACCGTCTTTTCCAGGATTTTTGAGAGGAATGGGAGGTTGGAGATGGAACGAAGGTTGTTGAGGTTGTTGGGGTCGGAGCCAGGATTTTTGACTATCGGTGTGACTGCAGCTGATTTCAGAGGTGGTGGGACAGTACCAGAGGTCAGGGAGGAATGGATAATGGCAGTGATCAGGGGCAGGAGAGAGGGGAGGGAGGCTTTAACCAGGGAGGAAGGCAGGGGGTCAATTTGGCAGGTGGATAATTTGGATTTCTGGATGATTTCTGATAGAGCAGCAGCCGAGGGGAGAAAAAAAAAAAAAAAAAAGTTTGACAAGGCCCACAGTTTTGTGAGCATCATTGCAATTATTTGTGTATCTCCTGCAATCACAGTCGCTCCCAGGAAGCACACTGGTGTCTTATATAAAGGTTAAGGAGAGTCATAGCAAGGCTGACTCACTGCTGTCAGGTCAAACTTTCATTTGAGGAGGCAGCTGAGAACACGCAGCATAATTTCACTTGATCAAATAAGAAAGACTTGTGGTGCACGCATTTTTCTCCACACAAGTGAGCCTGCCACTCACATATGCAAATCTTTATAGCATAAAATCACGGGAAAGGCTTTCCATTTGAAGTAATGAAAAGTTGAAAAAGGTTAATCAGACAAATTGTTAAAGGCCTCATATTATGCCATTGTGATCCCAATTAGTATTGATCAGGCATCACAATAAAGCTGTTTGACTCAAAACTCTCTGGTTGTGTTAGGTCATTGCAGCATAGATCTTCTATCTTCTGTGTGCTCCAATGAACCCTGTGTTTGGCCTCCCCCTGCTTTCCACTCAATCTGCTATGATTGATTGCCTTCTGAAAAAATACATACCGGTAACTGTCACTCATGTGTCGTGTCTGAGGGGTGAAGAGGTGATTAAATGTGGGAAAGATGAATAGGCTGTTTCAATTTTCACTTTGAGTTTCGAGTAAAAATCTGCACAAATAGATTCTGTTTACGTGAGCACAAATTTGTTTTAGAAAAAAAAAACAAGCTCCTGGTATGTCTGCTTTTTCAACATTGTATTGCTTAATCAATCATGAACCTCGTAAAATGACAGCTAGATAAACTAAAAGCAATGTATGTTACAGCTCAAGTCTATTTTGAAACTGTTGAAAGTCAGCAAAAACACCTTTTAAACATTTGTTGATGGACCATCAACCATCAACCCTGTTTTTCAGGGCTCTGGATGACACCATATTGATAGGACAGGATTTGGCCCAATCTGTGTAATTCCAAGGATGGGCAAATGGATAGAACAAACAAGCTCAACAACTGGTTGGAACATGTCCATCTAACCTCAGCCTCCATGAGGCAGCTGTTTTTACTTCCAACCAAGCTCAATCGGGACCATTGACTGCCCAAAATTCATCTACCTTTCTGCAGTGTGGGGATCCTTAGAACTCTGTCGGGGCTTAGTTCCAACAAAGGTATGGGCAAAGGTTCATAAATCAGTGTTGGCTACTGGTCATGGTTTGACAAATTAAAAGGGAAGGGGTCAAAAAAAACAACAACAAAAAACTCTCTCTTTCTGCCTCTTGAAGACAGATGATGCAGCGCCGCCGGCAGGCAGGCGGTCCCCCTTTCCTGGTCGTCCTAGCCTTGTCACATCATCTCGGTGCGCATGGTCCCTGTCCCCCTAGTCGGAACATTGCGGGTGGGCGAGGGGGCTTTCACAAGTACAGCTGGCGGGATGCTCCTCAGCTGATGCTGGTCACGCTGATCGGAGATGAGGTACCGTATTTTCACGACCATTCGCCGCACCGTGTGAAAAGGCGCACCCTCATTTTTGTGTGTCATTTTTGGATTTAAAACACACATACGGCGCACCGACCCAAAAGGCACAGTCTACAGACACGGAGCTCCACACACGCGCGCCGCAAAACACACACGCGCGCCGCAAAACACACACACCCGCTGCGGAACACACACACAAGCACACAAGTGTGCTTATTTAAAATTAGAGCGGGAGCAAAACTTAGTTTGATTGTATTTTATTTCCGTTTTTACATTAATCAAACCCTTCAAAGTCCTCTTCCTCTGTTTCTGCATTAAAGAGCTCCGCTAATTTGTCTGTGCCAGTCCGAATTTCCTCGGTGTCAGTCACTTTCTGTGCCGTGCGGCCCCTCGGAAATGCCGGCTTTTGCAAAAGCCCGAACAACAGTCCCAGCAGACACATTAGCCCATGCATGATGTGTGAAAAAAAAAACACTGCGTCGCCGCACATAGACCTGCCTCAGCCACTTGATCATCATCCCTTCATCCAGCCAGCCCTTTTCATTCACCTTTATAATGACTCCGGCTGGAAACGTCTTTAGGCAAAGTTTTTCTTTTAAAAATCACCATAGGCAGCAGTTTCTGTCCATCAGTGTGGCAGGCAAGCACAACAATAAATGACGACTTTTCATACCCCATTGTGTGGATCTCCGGGTCCCGTCTCTCCCCGGCGCGGGTCCCGTCTATCCACCGCGCGGGTCCCGTCTCTCCCCGGCGCAGGTCCTGTTTATCCACCGCGCGGGTCCCATCTATCCACCGCGCTGGTCCCGTCTCTCCACCGCGCGGGTCCCGTCTATCCACCGCGCTGGTCCCGTCTCTCCACCGCGCTGGTCCCGTCTATCACCGCGCTGGTTCCGTCTATCACCGCACGGGTCCCGTCTATCCACCGTGTGATTCACCGGCATGTGGAACTTGAGCGGAACCTCGTCCATGTTGGTGATGTGTCTGGGCTGGATGTGTTTGTCGGTGATGTGTCGGCTGCAGAATGAGCGGAAGCTCTCCATCTTTTCCATGTAATCCGCCGGGCGCTGCTGCTGCGCTGGCACCGTTTCATGAAGCGAAAGCACCAAGACGGACCTCCATGAAAACGTTAAATTTTCATTTCTTCCGCCAGCGCTACTGCTTTCAGTCTGAGGATGGTCTCATTCACGTCCGCAACTCACGGGTGCTTCACACGCCCCCTTCTCCCTTTACCGTTCTCATGGTGGCCGTACGCCTTACATTACCGTAATACAGGTAATAGATACAGCACACCGTTTCATTGGGCGCGCAGCACATTTTTAAAAAGAAAAAATAATTTTATGTGTGCCTTATGGTCGCGAAAATACGGTAGTCCTTACGAGACAGTAGACGTTTCCCGTGCAATGATAAAACTCGGAGAGCGATCGGAGAGAGTTCAGAGAGAGAAACGGAGAGAGCCGAACAGCGTTCCTTGGTGAACACCTGGGTGGTTACGCTCCACAGGGGGTCCTGGTGAAGAACGAGGTTCAGGAAGCCACTGCTATTTAACCACCAGCCGGGAGGCGCTTTGCATCAGCAGCGCCTGCAGACCAATTCATTGTCCTTACTGTACGCGCATGACCTCAGGCCCACCCCCTTTTGACTCCTCTCCGGCGATGAACTACAAAGCCTGCTGGGTTTTGGAGTCTTTCCTTAATTCCTTTGTCCCAAAACCATACGGTCAGCTGTAATATGTTTTTATATACATATATATATATATATATATATATATATATATATATATATATATATACACACACACACACACACACACACACACACACACACACACACACACACACACACACACACACACACACACACACACACACACACACACACACTTCATCAGTGGATAGTTTATTTCCATTTCTCTCAGTGCCATGGAAATGCTTCATGTTTTGTGTAACATTTAAAATGGAAGAAAGAATTTTAAAAAATCAAGAGGGTTCAGCTCCCTTGTGTCTTCTCTTGATTGGCTGCTTTCCTCTCTCAAAATGTTCTGCCACTTGGAGAGAAGTTGTGAGCAAGCACACGAGCCAAACCCGTGGTTTAAGCCTACGCCTTTTTGCAGCACACCATTATCCCTTTAAAATAGCTCATACATTCATCTGTGTTTTTAAATGTTAAATGTGGTGGAAAACAACTATCAAACAAGCAAAATAGATGTCAAGGTGAAAGTATCGGGCTAAATGTTGGCTTACATTTTATTATAACTCACATTAGACTATTGAATAAAAAGTATACCTTAGCTTCTACAAATATATTGACTTAACTACAGGTGAAGCATGTTGCAAGAAGTCAATTAAAAAAAAAAGGTGGTGAAAGGAGCCATGCTTGGACTTCGTACGTATCATTCAAGAGGATGTACTTGTGTACTTGATGGCATCACAGCTCAGCTAACAGGCCAACACATATTCAACAACACAGGCAAGGCAATTTAATTGAACATGAAATGAAACAAAACACTATGAATATTAAAGTTATTCTATGCAACTTCCTAGAGCTAGCAAGATTTGAAAGTGGCGCTTCCTCTAAGCCCCGCCCCCCCCTCCCCCACCCACGAGCGCTCCGTCCAAAGCCACGCCCCCACAAACACGAACGCGCATACGATTATTAAACATTTTCGACAGCACATTTACAGAAAAACTACCCCATGTCTCATTCACCTGTAAGCGAGGCCGGTTTTAGGGGGGGTAGGGGGGGGGGCTGTGCCCACCCAAACGTGCATCCTGCCCACCAGCGTCTCCATCCCGGAGAGCGCCGGTGCACAGCACGGCAGCGCTGCGGTGCCGTGTAGCCTCTAGAGCCACGGCTACGCCGTAGCCTACGGCGTACCCTACGGCGTCTACGCCGTAGCCTACGGCGTACCCTATGGCGTAGGCTACGGCGTACCCTACGGCGTCTACGCCATAGCCTACGGCGTAGCTGCGGCTACAGAGCCTGCGCGGCACCGCAGCGCTGCCGTGCCGTGCACCGGCGCTCGCCGTGATGGAGACGCCTACATCCCCACGGACCCCATACAGCTTCCGAGCCGGAGCTGCTGCGGCTCCTTTACGGCTGCGGCTGTTCACGTGTCCCGACGGGCTGCTGCTGCTGCTGGGCAGAGTCCTGCAGCAGCAGCCCGGTCTAACGGCTCTGCACCCCGGTCACACACAGCGGGACTGACCCGCTCTGGAAATAACTACTGGGCTCCGTGGCAGAGGGGAGTGAGGGGGGTTACACTGGGACACTGTGAGCCCAGGAGGACCCGTGGGAAGTGGACACGGGGGGGCTGGAAGCGAGTGCGCGCATGGGACAGGGCGGGGGGGCGTGGTTTAAAATGAAGGCATCTGATTGGTTCTTTCCCTTCCTGGACCTGGACCAATCCGTATCATTCGGACCGAATGGGCGGGGCTTAGAGGTGCCTCTTTCAAAATTCTTGCTAGCTCTTCCGGATCAGGGAGAATACCTTTAATGTACCTCAAAAGAAATACCGGACTCATCTGGTAAAACTGTTTCATAAACATAACTTTAATGTTAAATAATTTCACAGACATTTCAGAAAGTATTTTAAAAGTATGAACATGAAAAACAGGACAAAAAACACTGCCCCTCCCTCCAATACACCAGTCACACATTTAGACATACCATAAAAAAATGCAGAGTGTCAAAGTTAAGAGAAACTACGGCACTATTGAGAACAGGGAAAACTGATTTATGCTTCTGCATTATGCATGTCATAGCTAGTGATGTCCTTTTTAGGTCATTGCTGACCAAAATTATGTGACAGCTCCACTTGGTATTGTTGTATTCCTTCTATATATTTCTGGCTACCACTTTCTCTTTATTATTTTCAAACCGGATAGATTGCTGTTGTGTAAACACTCATTGTTGTTCCAATCTAGGGTCCCTCAATTGGGGGACCCTACTCCAGAGAAGCAGATAGGCATTGAAAATAGGCTGGAGTTTAAAAGGGATAAGGTTTCTGTTTGAGGAAAATGTATGCCAATGTCTGAGATACATAAAGGAAACAAACAAAAGGAAGCTTTGCACTGTAAGCCAAAGTGCTGCCAAGTCTTCACATAGGCTACATTGATAGTTGTTGTGTAGCCTAAATCATGCTTGAATTAAAAAAATGTAATCTTCATGTTTTTCATTTAAAACACTTTAAGGTTCAGTGTGTAACCATTGTTACTTTATGCTTGAATGAATGAGGACATAAGATAAATTATTCAAAAGGAAAATGCTGTCAATACACATAATTACATTGCCTATAATCAGATTCATACATATTATATGCACACCTAAATGTTTCATATTATTTGCTGCTTGGCTGTCTTTCACACTCATTGTTAATTCCTCAACTGCTGCTTTATAAATGCCAACCTTTCTCTGCTGATAAAAACTCCATCAAGGTGTGCATCTCTTTTTCCTGCCAAAGATGGATTAAATTTTCCAAAGAAATCTGCTGTCACCCTCAATATCCTGCTCACCAGGCAGACAGACTGATGGGCTAAGTGATTACAAGAGCCAAATAAAGTAGCTAGAAAGTTAACTTTAACATAATCATTCACATGCAGACATAGGCAATGGACCTAGTTTATTTATCAAAATGAAAACTTAATTGAGCAAGACACAAAATGAGATTGGATAAGATGTCTAGCTGAACAAATGCAAAGGAAAATGTGGGACAACACACATTTTTGTAATGGAATACTTCACTCACGAGCCTGAGATCAGTAAAGATAGTTGCTTTCAATTCAGTGTAAATTTCAGGGAACTTGAAAATGTTGACCATACTTTTACAACTACTACTACCACCACTGTCATTTAGCAGATGCTTTTATCCAAAGTAGACTGAAATGAAGATGTTTAGGAAAGGTCAGAACTCTCCTGTACTGATAAGATGCGTTCATTTATTTGAAGACCACTCTCACATTTGAAGGGGAAATCTGTATCACCTGTAAGATTGATCTCAGAAAAAACACTTTACACTCTTTACCAATAATTACAAGAAAAGACATAGGTTGTTTACTATGCAATTTACTGTAACTGACTTGTTGCTTGTTGTTACCGACTCCAGTCCAAGGATAGTGGGACACTGAATCAGTTATTCAAGTGAATCAGGGCATTAACAGTTCTAGAAAAGGCCTGCGGCCATTGCAAAACTAAACTATTGTCTACCAATGTATTGCAACGCTAACTAAGCTTACATCTGCCTCCTAGAAATGTCTATTCAGTTCTATCTTCAGCCCCACTAAATCCTTGCATTTGACTTTGTGTGTAAAGTTCGCCAACGTTTTTTTCCAAATGGGAAAACAGGGGTGGTGGGGTGGGGTGTAAAATAGCTGTAAATGAGTGAATGAATAATGTCAAAACTACAATGTTCTAATAATGTTTTAATGACATCTTAGACACCTTACACACATATACTCAACAAGGGCACTTAGGGTCTTTGGAGGGGGAGGCACTGTCGAATGTGGTACCCTGACTTCCCCCTCCCTGTTTTTACTGCATTATGGCGCTTTTACACTAGTACCTACCTACTCAGACCCAGCAGCACATGTATCATCTCCTCCATGTTCTACATCTTTAGTGTTGTTGTCTTCTCCATTTAGATCACACAATCAAATACGTCACAGCAGCTTCGCTCTAATCCCGCCCATTTCTCATCTGGGTGTCTAAAAACAAACGAGGACGGGACGGGGCGAGTCGAGTCGCGCTGAGTAGGTACTAATTTAAAAGCGCCATTAGTTACACCCACACACACTCATCACCAGGGCCGAGAGCGAGGCTTACTCCACCCGTGTTTCCCGCATTGGGCCTAGGGGGACCGCGGTGGCCAAGCCCGGGCATGGGCTCGCCGTGCTGCCTGGGGGAAATGGGAGCGGTGAGAAAATGATTGTCCATGTCTTTGTCAGTGAGTGTAAGAGAGTCCTGCGATGGAAGATGCACCAAATTTTGGGCCTCCATCAGCAGAAAGTCAAAATTAATTATAAAAAAAAAAATATTAATTCTTATTTTAGGGCCCGAGCACTGACAGTGCGAAGGCCCTATTGTATATGTAGGATTTTTTTATTTCTCCAACAAAATGAGGGCCTTTTTACCCCCCTAAACGTGCACCAAAAGTCACCAAATTTTGCACACAAACCAAGCCTGGCGAAAAATTTGATATTTAATGGTTTACATTAATGGGCGTGAGCACAATATGGTTCTACATACATGCAAGAAAATCGGTACACACCTGTATCATGTCGCAACTTAAAGAAAAGTCTCTAGGCGCCATGGCCGAAACCGAACAGGAAGTCGGCCATTTTCAATTAATCGTTCATCTGGTTGCTCCATATTTGATAGTTCCTACTTTCTGCCATAACTTTTGGATGGTTTGACATAAAGACTTGTGGGTGGTGTCATCGGACTCGGTTTTGAGTACTTGAACATAATTGGTGCAAATTAGCCCTTCTTCTGATTGGTCGATATTTGATAGTCCCTATTCTCTGCCATAAATTTTGAACGGATTGTGATAAAGACATGTGGGTGGTGTCATCGGACTCGGAATTGAGTACTTGACCTTCATTGGCCTGAGTTAGCTCCGCCGCTTTATTTTGATTGGTCAATATTTGATAGGTCCTATTTTCTGCCATAACTTTTGAATGGTATGACATACAGAGTCGTGGGTGGTGTCATCGAACTCGGTTTTGTCTCCTTCACCTTAATTGGTGCAAATTAGCCCCGCCCGTTCTTCTGTTTGATCGATATTTGATAGTTCCTATTTTCTGCCATAACTTTTCAATGGTTTGACAGAGTCGTGGGTGGTGTCATCTGACTTGGCTTTGAGTACTTGACCTTCATTGGCATGAATTAGCCCCGCCCCTTCTTCTGATTGGTCGATATGTGATTGCTCCTATTTTCTGCCATAACCTTTGAATGGTTTGGCATAAAGAGTCGTCGGTGGTGTCACCGGACTCGGTTTTGAGTCCTTGAACATAATTGGCATGAATTAGCCCCGCCCCTTCTTCTGATTGGTCAATATGTGATTGTTCCTATTTAATGCCATAACTTTTCAATGGTTTGACAGAGCGTCGTGGGTGGTGTCATCTGACTCGGCTTTCAGTACTTGACCTTCATTGGCATGAATTAGCCCCACCCCTTCTTCTGATTGGTCGATATGTGATTATTCCTATTTTCTGCTATAACTTTTGAATGGTTTGACATAGAGAGTCGTGGGTGGTGTCATCAGACTCGGTTTTGAGTACTTGACCTTCATTGGCATGAATTAGCCCCGCCCCTTCTTCTGATAGGTCAATACTTGATAGTCCCTATTTTCTGGCATAACTTTTGAACGGTTTGACATAAAGAGTCGTGGGTGGTGTCATCGGACTCAGTATTGAGTACTTGACCTTCATTGGCCTGAATTAGCCCCGCCCCTTCTTCTGATTGGTCAATATTTGATATTCCCTATTTTCTGGCATAACTTTTGAATGGTATGACATACAGAGTCGTGGGTGGTGTCATCGAACTCGGTTTTGACTCCTTCACCTTAATTGGTGCAAATTAGCCCCGCCCGTTCTTCTGTTTGATCGATATTTGATAGTTCCTATTTTCTGCCATAACTTTTCAATGGTTTGACATAGAGTCGTGGGTGGTGTCATCTGACTTGGCTTTGAGTACTTGACCTTCATTGGCATGAATTAGCCCCGCCCCTTCTTCTGATTGGTCGATATGTGATTGCTCCTATTTTCTGCCATAACCTTTGAATGGTTTGGCATAAAGAGTCGTCGGTGGTGTCACCGGACTCGGTTTTGAGTCCTTGAACATAATTGGCATGAATTAGCCCCGCCCCTTCTTCTGATTGGTCAATATGTGATTGTTCCTATTTAATGCCATAACTTTTCAATGGTTTGACAGAGCGTCGTGGGTGGTGTCATCTGACTCGGCTTTCAGTACTTGACCTTCATTGGCATGAATTAACCCCACCCCTTCTTCTGATTGGTCGATATGTGATTATTCCTATTTTCTGCTATAACTTTTGAATGGTTTGACATAGAGAGTCGTGGGTGGTGTCATCAGACTCGGTTTTGAGTACTTGACCTTCATTGGCATGAATTAGCCCCGCCCCTTCTTCTGATAGGTCAATACTTGATAGTCCCTATTTTCTGGCATAACTTTTGAACGGTTTGACATAAAGAGTCGTGGGTGGTGTCATCGGACTCAGTATTGAGTACTTGACCTTCATTGGCCTGAATTAGCCCCGCCCCTTCTTCTGATTGGTCAATATTTGATATTCCCTATTTTCTGGCATAACTTTTGAATGGTATGACATACAGAGTCGTGGGTGGTGTCATCGAACTCGGTTTTGACTCCTTCACCTTAATTGGTGCAAATTAGCCCCGCCCGTTCTTCTGTTTGATCGATATTTGATAGTTCCTATTTTCTGCCATAACTTTTCAATGGTTTGACATAGAGTCGTGGGTGGTGTCATCTGACTTGGCTTTGAGTACTTGACCTTCATTGGCATGAATTAGCCCCGCCCCTTCTTCTGATTGGTCGATATGTGATTGCTCCTATTTTCTGCCATAACCTTTGAATGGTTTGGCATAAAGAGTCGTCGGTGGTGTCACCGGACTCGGTTTTGAGTCCTTGAACATAATTGGCATGAATTAGCCCCGCCCCTTCTTCTGATTGGTCAATATGTGATTGTTCCTATTTAATGCCATAACTTTTCAATGGTTTGACAGAGCGTCGTGGGTGGTGTCATCTGACTCGGCTTTCAGTACTTGACCTTCATTGGCATGAATTAGCCCCACCCCTTCTTCTGATTGGTCGATATGTGATTATTCCTATTTTCTGCTATAACTTTTGAATGGTTTGACATAGAGAGTCGTGGGTGGTGTCATCAGACTCGGTTTTGAGTACTTGACCTTCATTGGCATGAATTAGCCCCGCCCCTTCTTCTGATAGGTCAATACTTGATAGTCCCTATTTTCTGGCATAACTTTTGAACGGTTTGACATAAAGAGTCGTGGGTGGTGTCATCGGACTCAGTATTGAGTACTTGACCTTCATTGGCCTGAATTAGCCCCGCCCCTTCTTCTGATTGGTCAATATTTGATATTCCCTATTTTCTGGCATAACTTTTGAATGGTATGACATACAGAGTCGTGGGTGGTGTCATCGAACTCGGTTTTGACTCCTTCACCTTAATTGGTGCAAATTAGCCCCGCCCGTTCTTCTGTTTGATCGATATTTGATAGTTCCTATTTTCTGCCATAACTTTTCAATGGTTTGACATAGAGTCGTGGGTGGTGTCATCTGACTTGGCTTTGAGTACTTGACCTTCATTGGCATGAATTAGCCCCGCCCCTTCTTCTGATTGGTCGATATGTGATTGCTCCTATTTTCTGCCATAACCTTTGAATGGTTTGGCATAAAGAGTCGTCGGTGGTGTCACCGGACTCGGTTTTGAGTCCTTGAACATAATTGGCATGAATTAGCCCCGCCCCTTCTTCTGATTGGTCAATATGTGATTGTTCCTATTTAATGCCATAACTTTTCAATGGTTTGACAGAGCGTCGTGGGTGGTGTCATCTGACTCGGCTTTCAGTACTTGACCTTCATTGGCATGAATTAGCCCTACCCCTTCTTCTGATTGGTCGATATGTGATTATTCCTATTTTCTGCTATAACTTTTGAATGGTTTGACATAGAGAGTCGTGGGTGGTGTCATCAGACTCGGTTTTGAGTACTTGACCTTCATTGGCATGAATTAGCCCCGCCCCTTCTTCTGATAGGTCAATACTTGATAGTCCCTATTTTCTGGCATAACTTTTGAACGGTTTGACATAAAGAGTCGTGGGTGGTGTCATCGGACTCAGTATTGAGTACTTGACCTTCATTGGCCTGAATTAGCCCCGCCCCTTCTTCTGATTGGTCAATATTTGATATTCCCTATTTTCTGGCATAACTTTTGAATGGTATGACATACAGAGTCGTGGGTGGTGTCATCGAACTCTGTTTTGACTCCTTCACCTTAATTGGTGCAAAATAGCCCCGCCCCTTCTTCTTATTGGTCGATATGTGATTGTTCCGATTTTCTGCAAGAACTTTTGAACGGTTTAACATAAAGACTCATGGGTGGTGTCATCGGACTCGGTGTTGACTCCTTCACCTTAATTGGTGCAAAGTAGCCCCGCCCCTTCATCTGATTGGTCGATATATGATAGTTCCTTCTTTCTGCCATAACCTTTGAATGGTTTGATATAGAGAGTCGTGGGTGGTGTCATCCGCTAAATGTCCAGGCCTGAAGACATCTACATGCAAGTCATACAAGCGCTTCCACTGCAGCATGCCTGAACGTGCACAAGGGTGCGAGGGCCCGTTCATCGCTGCTTTCAGCTTTAATTATAATAATTATTATTATTATATTATTATTATTCACTATTTGGGATAGGTTCAAACCTCTGTGATCCTTTAAAGGAGGAAACAGGTGTAGAAAATGGATGGATGGATGGATGGATGGATGGATGGATGGATGGATGGATGGATGGATGGATGGATGGATGGATGGATGGATGGATGGATGGATGGATGGATGGATGGATGGATGGATGGGTGTCCATGGTCTAAGCCTGGGTCTGGGACCCTCTGCTGCCGGGCCTATCCGGGTGGCTCCTTGTTGGTGGGTTCCCGCGCTCCATGCCCGTCTCCGCTCCCCCTCACTGCCCTCGCAGCTGGGCGCGCCTTTGTCTCTGGGGTTCCCACTTTCATTGTGGCGGGTATCGGCCAGCCTGCGTCATCGGTCGGGGTGGCCCTGTCTCTCAGGCTGGCTGCTGGCCTCTCGCCGGGTGGGGGTTGTGGGTCTGGAGGGTGTGGGCCTCCTGGCCGCATGATCGGCATATGTCGGGTGGCTGGTGCTCCCTCCTGTGGTCATGGGGGTCTTCCCTCTGTCGCCTGCTGGGAGTGGGGGGACCTTGCTGGCAGGGGTTTTCCTCCCGCCCTCTTCCAGCCCTCTGTGGGCGGCTGGTGGCCTGGGTTCGGGTTTCTTCCTTGTGGGCTTCTCGTCTCTTGGGTAGCGTGGTTGTGCCCTCCCTCCTCCACTGTAGTTTCAGTTCAGGTAGAGCATTGTTTTCACTTTGCACACACACAGTTACACAGACATACACACCTGCTCACTCACCTACATACTCACACCACAGTTAGTCGCAGTAGCCAAGTCTTGATTCAGTTTTAGAGACCTGAAAGGGTTGCTGTTTGTGTCTCTACCTGTTCTCCTGTCTGTTTGTTTGTTTTCTCTCTTACAGATTTCAAAGGCTTGTGTGCCCATTGTGTGTGTTTCCCTGTGTCCCCCGACCCCCTCCCCCTCACATATTAATTAAAAAAAAATAAATAAAATGTTCGCCATGATTGGTAGAAAATTTCAAAAAATATATATGATGAATTGTCCCCATGGCAGATAAATGGAACCAGTGGAAGAAGCAAAACAAGGGGCTAGACAGTTGGCAGAGAAAGAATACAAGAGAATGGAGAAAAGGCAGGAATATATGTAGACATGCATTTGGGCCAACAAGACACAGGTGTAAGCAATCACAAGGCAACAAGAGAAAGACCTAGACAAGAGTGGTTTCTTTTTATCAAGTTTGACAAGATTGGACTTGTGCATTTGATAGTTCATACTTGGCCAATACACCCTGAGAGAATGCACTTCAGAGGATGGTCGAGCGGTGATCTTGATGACAGCAGTGTACTTGATATCACAGCTCACGTGTCAACATGTCTTCAAAAATCTTTATAGTTTGAAAGTGCAATATAGCAGGGGTGTGACTGGCTACGCAGAGAACGGCCATTGCTGTTTTTTCTCAACAGATTTGAGGTTGTGAAATCAAAAAGGAAAACAGTGAACGGGCAAAACAGGAGAAAAGAAAGGCTAATGTTTGCAATTTGTTTACTACTACTACTACTTACTTTACTATTAGAACAATGTAATTGAACACATTATTACTTGTGTTGTTAGTGAGATTAGACATCCTCATTTGGAAAGAAGCATCTTGTAAATTCACCCAAAATGTCTTTGGGGTTCATATTAACATAATGTATTGACCTGCAATGTTCTGCCTCCTAAATGGCCAACAAACTCCTGAAACTAATAAGTGTTAAACACCTTATTTTGAGAATAGTAAAAAAGTAAATCAAGAACTGGAGACTCAAAATAAATCGGTGTGTATGCATTAATATGGCAGCCTTGTGGCCTTGTACAACTTTCTAAGTGCAAAAGTTTTAGCTGAAATTATCCTCATAAATAGCTCAGCAACATAGATAATCATTTGCACCTATATTTTTTTTTCTATCTACAAAAAAGACAAAAAGCAATAAATGCCAAGTCGCACATAAACAGTTTGTATCATGCTGCATCCCAACACTTACAATAAATCCACTTTGGGGGCAGCAACAATTCAAAGTTTTAAATGTGATCAGCGTTTTTGCTGTCCAGCTGAAAGACCATAAATAGTCATGCAGTTCTGTCTCAGGGGGTAATTGTTAAGTAATGGTATGATACTTTGTGTCTTCCCAGCAAAACAGCTGGGGATAGTGGGTGGGGTGCACGCGTGTGTGTTTGTTGTAATATGTTGATGAGTACAAACAGAGCAGCACTTTTAAAGACTGTCACAGGAAAATGAGGACAGGTGTGCACAGGAAAATGATATCTTTTACAAAATCATACACTGGTAGATGGAGAGATGGGAGTATTCCTTTTTGTGCACAATTTTAGTCTATAATTAAAAACTGTGTACAATCCAGACCTGAAAAGGAGGACATGCCCCCTTGTGTTTACAGGGCATTGTAGGTGTCAGGGTTATAGCATCCCTTGGCTGTTATCTGTTAAACTCCAAGGCCACGTTACACAAGTGAAAAGGAACATGACAGAAGAGATTCTCAAGTCGGTTAAATCTTTGACTCTGAAGTCCTTGTGGGAAATTCCGGAACAATAAGAAAAAAACTTCCAGCGCAAGACAGCTAAAAGCTACAGCTTCTGAAATCTAGCTGTAGCATATTATTTTTTCATCATCTTTTTCCTGTGAAATACATCACGTAAATAAATACACTTATGATATCATCTCTGACACGACTGACAGATTCAAGAACATTGTAGCTGCTTAGTCAAATGAAAAAGATGTAATAAAAATCCAAATTATGATAAATATAAACGTCTAGATAGTATCTAGATGTTGGTATCTATTACATACCATTGAATAATACATCATTAACCTACTGAATAAACTCGGACAGTTGAGTCCTGAGTTTATAGTCTTTTACCAGCACTCACAGTGCTGATTGTGCCCTTTTCAACTGAAAATAAAAGTTAAATATGTCTCAGCAAGTTTGTTTGTTTTGTTTAATTTTGTTCAAGAAGGGGCTTTGATTTTCTTACTGTTACCAATCTGATAATTGTGTAATGGACAAACAGTAACATGAATCTACAAGGAGGAACTACACATGTACAAATTCTTGCAATTTGCTCCAATCCCCATTTGATGAGGAATATTCAAGCCAAGAGGAATAATCTTTACGTAAAATGCCGCAAAATGAAGCCTTTGGTACCTCCAGAATACCTCTTCATCCAGCATATCCCCACAAGGCTGTAATCATTTAAAGCTGACAAACACCAACATTTACAAGAAGAGACACTTCCAAAAACAAAGGGTCAGGCTACAGGCAGAGTTTAGTTAACTATAAGCTCAGCTATTTGTCTTAAAATCTCTTCTAATTGGGTGAATTCCTGTAGGAACACAAGCTCCCTTGAGACTATACAGGGTTATTCTGCTCTATCCTATGTAAGAAAGCTATTGTTCTCACAAAGTTTCCATAAGACTTTGAAAATCCTATTTCTTCTGTCTTCCATAAACAGGCTCTGCGTTTACATCAACACACTTCATGTTTTTGAGCCTTGGCAATCAGCAATGTGCTAATTTGTCATTATAACAGTCTTTAATATTTAGAAAACATGGAAAAGCATTACGGCCCTTTAACATCACCACCACATAAGGCACGTATATAAAACATTTAATCAGTCACCTTTTAGGTAGACTATCAATATATATATATATATATATATATATATATATATATATAAAAAACCACCGGCCGGTCTCATTGCTCCCATTCATGTCTAACATTCTAGAACAAGCCATTTTCAGTCAGGTCTCACAGTTCCTTCACAACAACTGCCTGTATGATCCACATCAGTCTGGCTTTAGACTAGGCCACTCAACTGAAACTGCTCTCCTGTCAGTTACTGAGTCACTATGGGCTCCCAGATCTTCTGGTCTCTCCTCAGGCCTCATACTGCTTAACCTGTCTGCTGCGTTTGACACGGTCAACCACCACACCCTGCTCTCCAGTCTCAAAGCTTGGCATTTCAGGATATGTCCTCTTGTGGTTCATGTCTTACCTCGCAGGACGATCCTTCAGAGTATCATGGCAAGGACGAGTGTCCGGATTGCATGAGCTGGCAACAGGGGTGCCACATGGATCAGTGTTTGGCCCTTTTCTCTTTTCACTACACACCACTTCACTAAGTGAAATCATCAGCTCTCATGGCTTCTCCTATCACTGTTATGCTGATGACACCCAGCTCTTCCTTTCGTCCCACCTGGTGACACTGCCGTCTCACTGCATATATCGGCCTGTCTTTCTGATATCTCTGCATGGATGAAGGACTCTGAAAGTAGCCTAAACGTTCAATAAAATTTTTATTCATACATTGCTGAGTCACATCAGTTCGTACCTACCAACATTCTGCTAAATGACAGTAGTAGTAGTAATAGTAGTAGTAATAGTAGTAGTAGTAGTCGTAGTAGTAGTAGTAATATCATACTCTTTCTGCATTCGTTCCACCACAGCCTGTACAGCCAATTCACTTTAAGAGTGACTGAAGAAGATATATTGCTACTTGTATAAATGTGATATCAAATTATAATTTCTCAAGGTGGGTCTACAAGCTATTGAATAATGAGATGCACTTACATTTTTAAACATAGCATAGAATTTTAACTTTTGTTAAATGAATAATAATGCTGTATAATATGTGATATGTTATTGTTCATCTGAGGTTAAATAAGCCTCTTTGAGACCGAGTAAAGAAACTATATTTAGTCCTAATCCAAAATATAAAAACTTTCACATCGAAAAAGGGTATGTATAATTCTCCCAAGCTCTTTGATATATTTGCAGCTGTTTTTTTTTATTTTTTTCAGTAGATATTTTTTTAGCACTCCTCGTTCTTTTTGCTCATCTTCCTCTGCTTTATTTGTTTCATTGACTTCTTTTTAAATCTCACTCTATCTCTCTTTGTTCCATCCCAGTCTCACTTTTTCTCCAACATGTCCCAAGTGACTCATTCAGGGCCTGACATCTCACTGTTAGCCGTTCTAGAAGTAAATAAAAAAAGGTATGCATATATATATATATACACACACGTGGACAAAATTGTTGGTACCCCTCAGTTAAAGAAGGAAAAACCCACAATTCTCACTGAAATCACTTGAAACTTACAAAAGTAACAATAAATAAAAATGTATTGAAAATTAAATAATCTAAATTAGCCATTACTTTTGAATTGTATTAAAAAAAACAAACTAATGAAATAGGGCTGGACAAAAATGATGGTACCCATAACTTAATATTTTGTTGCACAACCTTTTGAGGCAATCAATGCAATTAAACGATTTCTGTATTTGTCAATGAGCGTTCTGCAGCTGTCAACAGGTACTTTGGCCCACTCCTCATGAGCAAACTGCTCCAGTTGTCTCAGGTCTGATGGGTGTCTTCTCCAAATGGCATGTTTCAGCTCCTTCCACAGATGTTCAATGGGATTCAGATCTGGGCTCATGGAAAGCCACTTTAGAATAGTCCAATGCTTTTCTCTCAGGCATTCTTGGGTGTTTTTGGCTGTGTGTTTTGGATTGTTGTCCTGTTGGAAGATCCATGACCTGCGACTGAGACCAAGCTTTCTGACACTAGGCAGCACATTTCTCTCCAGAATGCCTTGATAGTCTTCAGATTTCATTTTACCTTGCACACATTCAAGACACCCTGTGCCAGTTGCAGCAAAGCAGCCCCAAAACATTACTGAGCCTCCTCCATGTTTCACCGTAGGGACAGTGTTCTTGGTTTTTGAGTCTATGAACATAGAGTTGATGTGCCATAAAAAAGCGAGACTGGAATTTGAAAAAATGCATGTTGACAAGCCACAAAGCTTCTGGGAGAATGTCCTTTGGACAGATGAGACCAAACTGGAGCTTTTTGGTAAGGCACATCAACTCTAAGTTGAGCAGAGCAGGGGTTGTATAGGCAGATGGGAATCGAGTTGATTAGTTCAGGTGTGCCAGTCCGGGTGTGGTACAGCTGAGATGGGAAGAGACAAGTTTGATTAGGTAATTGGCAATGGTGTGTGTTGTGAGAGAGAGAGAGTGTCATGGCTACACGCAACAGGCAGTTTGCCACAAAGTGGTGGGCATTAATGACAGATTTGTCTCATTATTTATTATTCAGGAATATACTCATGGTTTTATAATAATATTTGGGTTACTTATAGATAGTGACATAAGTTGGTATGTGTGTGTGTGTGTGTGTGTGTGTGTGTGTGTGTATATGTGTGTGTGTGTGTGTGTGTGTGTGTGTGTGTGTGTGTGTGTGTGTGTGTGTGTGTGTAATGAGATGCATATGTAATGTGTTCTCACCCCCAAACTGACACAGGGAGCATCAGAAACACTTGGCATCCTTCTTTGAGACCAATGATACGCCGGGCATCAGATCTGACACGCTCTGGGAGACTTTCAAGGCTTATATTCGGCTATCTCTTCCGTTTCCCATCTTAAGAAATCTGAACGGACTAAAATGGCAGAAATTTCAACTGAGATCCGAAACTTAGACACCCAGTACGCAGAAAACCCTTCAGCGGCTCTGTATAAGAAACGAATTCTGCTACAATCACAATATGACATGTTAGCCTCCAGTAAAGTTGAAAGACAGCTACTACATACCAGACAATGTTTTTTCGAACAGGGAGATAAAGCAGGTAAACTGCTTGCATACCAGGCTCGTTCGGCTAGCGTGTCCAGACTGGTCCCTAGTATAAAATCGTCCACGACAGGTGAGATCAAAACAAACCACAATGAGATCTGTAAAGTTTTCTCCGACTTCTATTCCAAACTCTACTCCTCAGAGTCCTCTTCACAGGACTGGTACAGCCGTAGCCCCTTGGATGACCTAACATTTCCTCAAGTTAACTTGGAAAGCACTGACGATCTAGGTGCACCATTGACCGCAGCAGAGGTAACAGCTGCAATTAAATCTTTGCAAACTGGGACATCTCCCGGCCCAGATGGGTACACTACGGAGTTTTACAAAGCTTTTGCTGACTTAGCCTACTCTCTCCGATCTTGGTCAGAATGTTTAATGACGCTTTCCAGAAAGGCCGACTTCCACCCACCCTGACAGAATCCTCAATTTCTCTCTTATTAAAGAAAGACAAAGATCCGTTGTTGTGTGGCAGTTACAGACCCATATCCTTACTGAATGTGGGTTTTAAAATAATGGCTAAGGTCCTTGCCACCCGCATCCAGAGAGTATTGCCTACCCTTATTCATCCAGACCAATCTGGTTTTATCCCTGGTAGACATTCCTTCTTTAACACCAGATGGTTATTTGACATTATTTACACTCCCACCCTAGGCCGGAGGTCAATGATCGACTTTGTTGTCGTTTCATCTGACCTTCAGCCGCATGTCTTGGACACTCGGGTGAAGAGAGGGGCTGAGCTGTCAACTGATCACCACCTGGTGGTGAGTTGGATGCGCTGGCGGAGGAGAAGGTTGGACAGACCAGGCAGACCCAAACGGATTTTGAGGGTCTGTTGGGAACGTCTGGCTGAGCCCTCTGTCAGGGACATCTTCAACTCTCACCTCCAGGAGAGCTTCTCTCAGATCCCGGGGGAGGGGGGGGACATTGAGTCCGAGTGGACCATGTTCTCTGCCTCCATTGTCGAAGCGGCGGCTCAGAGTTGTGGACGCAAGGTCTCCGGTGCCTGTCGTGGTGGCAATCCTAGAACCCGGTGGTGGACACCGGAAGTACAGGATGCCGTCAGACTGAAGAAGGAGTCCTACCGGGCTATGTTGGCCTGTGGGACTCCTGATGCAGCAGATGGGTACCAGCAGGCCAAGCAAGCCACAGCTCGGGCAGTCCTGGAGGCAAAAACCCGGGTCTGGGAGGAGTTCGGGGAGGCCATGGAGGAAGACTTTCGGTCGGCCTCGAGGAAATTCTGGAGGACCGTTCGGCGCCTCAGAAGGGGGAAGCAGTAGTCTGCCGGCACCGTTTACGGTGTGGGTGGGGAGCTGTTGACCTCGACTGGGGACATCGTCGGACGGTGGAAGGAATACTTGGAGGATCTCCTCAACCCGACTGACATACCCTTCTACTGAGGAAGCAGAGAGTGGGGACTCGGGGACGTGCTCATCCATCAATCAAGCCGAGGTCACTGAGGTGGTTCGTAAGCTCCTCAGTGGCAGGGCACCGGGTGTGGATGAGATTCGCCCTGAGTACCTCAAGTCTCTGGATGTCATAGGGCTGTCTTGGTTGACACGACTCTGCGACATCGCATGGAGGACAGGGGACAGTGCCGCTGGGGTGGCAAACCGGGTTGGTGGTCCCTCTTTTTAAAAAGGGGGACCGGAGAGTGTGCTCCAACTATAGGGGAATCACACTTCTCAGCCTCCCCGGGAAAGTCTACGCCAGGGTACTGTTGAACCTCGGATTCAGGAGGAACAATGCGGTTTTCGTCCCAGTCGTGGAACACTGGACCAGCTCTATACCCTCCGCAGGGTGCTCGAGGGTTCGTGGGAATTTGCCCAACCAGTCTACATGTGTTTTGCGGATCTGGAGAAGGGATTTGACCGTGTCCCTCGTGCCATTCTGTGGGGGTTGTCCAGTCTCTATATAATCGGAGCAGGAGTCTGGTTCGCATTGCCGGCAGTAGATCAGACTTGTTCCCGGTGCATGTTGGACTCCGGCAGGGCTGCCCTTTGTCACCGGTCCTGTTCATAATTTTTATGGACAGGATTTCTAGGTATAGCCAGGGGCCGGAGGGGATCCGGTTTGGGAACCACGGGATTTCGTCACTGCTTTTTGCAGATGATGTTGTCCTGTTGGCTTCATCGGACCGGGACCTTCAGCGTGTGCTGGGGCGGTTTGAGGCCGAGTGCGACGCGGCAGGGTTGAGAATCAGCACCTCCAAAACCGAGGCCATGGTTCTCCATCGGGAAAGGGTGGCATGCCTTCTCCGGGTGGGTGGAGAAGTCCTGCCTCAGGTGGAGGAGTTCAAGTATCTCGGGATCTTGTTCACGAGTGAGGGAATGATGGAGCGTGAGATTGACAGACGGATCGGTGCAGCGTCCGCAGTTATGTGGTCAATGTACCGGACCGTCGTGGTGAAGAAGGAGCTGAGTCGAAAGGCGAAGCTCTCGATTTACCGGTCAATCTACGCACCTACCCTCACCTATGGTCATGAACTTTGGGTAGTGACCGAAAGGACAAGATCGCGGATACAAGCAGCCGAGATGAGTTTCCTCCGCAGGGTGGCTTGACGCTCCCTTAGAGATAGGGTGAGGAGTTTGGTCACCCGGGAGGAGCTCGGAGTCGAGCCACTACTCCTTCACATTGAGAGGAGTCAGCTGAGGTGGCTTGGGTACCGGATGCCTCCTGGACGCCTCCCTAGGGAGGTGTTCCAGGCATGTCCCTCTGGGAGGAGACCCCGGGGAAGACCCAGGACACGCTGGAGAGACTATGGGTGCGTCCCAATACTCCCCCTCGCCCTCGTTTTGATCCCTCCCCCTAAATTTTGTGCGTTCCCGTGAAGGTAGTGGTGTCCCAATTCCTCTTTTCACCTAAGGGGAGTGTGCATAACGAGGGCTAGGGGCTGAGAATAGCCCCTTCACATCGAGTGATTTCAGATGCTGACTTCGTGAGCGAGGGGTTATAAAAATTTCCCAGAATGCTTTTCGTCATCATTTGCGGACTGAATCCAAAAAAAAAACATGGCGGACATTTTTTTATTATTTTGTGAATAAAATCAATATTTTGAGTTAGTTTCTGCATAAAAATGCGTTTTGATTACATTTCTAGCGAGAAATATACAGTATATTTTACTCTCATAATATTCCCTCAGTGAATGTACATAATCCCTTTTTTGTCCGTTGTTCGCGAAAATCGCGCCGGAGTAAAGGCTGTTAGGTTACGCCGTAGGCTACGTAACCTACGCCGTAGGCTACGTAAGCTACGCCGTAGGCTACGTAACCTACGCCGTAGGCTCTGCGTCGATTTGACTCGCTGACCAAGGGCAAACAGGCAGACTCGTGTCAGATTGTGACCAAGGGAGCAAGCATTTTTTTGTGGGAAATAGAGAGAAATAATCCTGTGACTCGTCAGATTTGTTTTGGATGTTTCTGATATAATAGTTTTCAGAAACCACAAAGCTGTTATCTGGGTAATTTACACACTTTCAGATACAGCTGAAGTGAAGATAGCGGAGCTGTTTTATGGTTCTGCGTTAAATCGACGCAGAGCCTACGGCGTAGGTTACGCGGCGACGCGCGCCGTACGCCATACCCACTACACCGTAGGCTCTGCGTCGATTTAACGCGGACCCATAAGCTCTGGAGCGGGCAGGCAGAAATCTCTACATTTTCGGAGCAAATTTCTTAACTGTTAGATTTCATCTATTAAACCAACATCTTCCTAAATGATTTATTTCAGCCAGCGTAATTCTCAACAGAGCTGCAGGTTTCTCCCCCGGGGCTGACGGCGTGGGTCGACCCAGCGATCACGTCTGTTCTCGAGCTGTGAGCTAAGACTGCTCCCCTGGGCCGGCGGCTCTTCTCATCTCCGAAAACGTCGAGTCAAATTTCTTGACAGGCGTTATTTAGATAAACTGAGCCCAGGTTGGGGATCTTAAAGTTTACTTTTACGCCTGAAAAAATATTAAAACTTAATAAAGTGGCATATTAACAGCGCTACAGCTGAAAATAAAACAGCTTTTGGCTCTCAGCTTCCTAATCAGGGTAGGGATGAAAACGAGGGGTAGGGGGAGAATTGGGACAGGCACCTGGGCCAAGTGCCCTAGATTTCAAGTGCCCTAAAATCTCCCCCTTCTTTTTTAGGGGGTAGGGAAGAAAAGAAGGGCGAGGGAAGAAAAGAAGGGCGAGTGAAGAAAAGTAGGGGGAGAATCGAGGTTGGGCCTATGTCTCTCGGCTGGCCTGGGAACGCCTCGGACTCCCCTCGGAAGAGCTGGAGGAAGTGTCTGGGGTGAAGGAAGTCTGGGCATCCCTCTTGAGGCTGCTGCCCCCGCCGACCTGGGAACGGATAAGCGGAAGAAGATGGATGGATGGATGGATTTATTTTTTCTCTCTCTTGATAAAATGATTAACTCATTTCTATGGTGTGATAAAAAGGCTTGTATTAGGAAGGAGATTCTCCAACTCCCCAAGGCAGAGGGTGGCCTGGCGCTGCCAGGCTTCCGTCAGTATTACTGGGCGTGTTATATTAATAAACTCCTCTTTTGGAACTCTAAAATTGTACAAGCTGGGTTACCTCAATGGGCTAAAATGGAGATATCCTCATCTAGGCAGTCACTGTGGTCAGTTGTTTCTGCACAATTACCTCTGCTGCTCAAGGTCTCCATTAACCCAATTGTGACACCTTAAAAATCTGGAGCCAATTCAGAAAGCACTTTGGTTTACACGCATCCTCAGGTCTTGCTCCTATTTACCGCAATCATTGTTTTCTCCCCTCTTGCTCAGACCTAACATTTCGGGACTGGCATGAGAAAGGTCTACATTCTATCAGTAGCCTATACATTGATGGGATTTTCCCTCAATTTTCTGATCTGGCTGCTAAATTTACTCTCCCAAACTCCCATCGGTTTCGTTATTTTCAGGTTAGACATTTTGTTCAGAATCAGTACCCTTTATTCCCTAATCAGCCCCCAAACTCCTGTTTCTATCTCTGAAGACAGACTCTAAGAGGTTGATTTCTATCATTTATAGTGAAATTTTTGCGGTTAATCCAACCAGACTGGACTCACTTCGAGCTGTGTGGAGTCCTGACTTTGGGACCGATATCACTGATGTTCAGTGGGATCATATGGTAGATCTGGTACACACGTCTTCTACTGTATATGGCCAAGACACTGTCTACTTCAATGCAAAATCCTACACAGGAGCCACTACACCAATGCAAGATTAGCAAAGATTTACCCAGATAGGGCTGACTCCTGTAACAGATGTAAACTATCACCAGCAGATTACATGCATATGTTTTGGTCATGGCCGAAATTGTCTTTATTTTGGTTGGAGTTGTTTGATACGCTGGGGAGGGTTTTGGGTAGCACAATCAACCCTGACGCCCTCACTGCCCTCTTTGGAGTACCACGACACACTGGGATGCCTAACACTGCGAAACGAGTTATAACCTTCACAACTTTACTTGCTAGTAGGCTCATCCTCCTCAAATGGACACATATGTTTCGCCCTACGCACAATAGGTGGATACATGAAATCCTATACTGCATTAAGCTGGAGAAGATTAGGTTCTCCCGTCGGGGTTCCTTGGAAGCCTTTCACAAAACTTGGCAACCTTTTGTTGACCACATTCACTCACTCAGCATTAATGAATAACCTGAGGACTAATTAGAAAAGCTGTGAGCAGTGAATGAGTGTGTTTGTATGTATGTGTATTTTTGTATATATGTAACGTCTGTGCCTGGGATGGATTATTGCTTATTTATCCCCCCCTTTTTTTATTTATCTTTTTTCAAGTGGAACCTAAATCCAACTCTAATATGCCAATTGCACAACGTCAATACTTTGAGTTCTCATGTGTTATTCTGTTACGCTTTGTCTTGTTTTCCGTCCTTCTCTGTTTGTATGTTTATTAGGGCCCGAGCACTTACAGTGCAAAGGCCCTATTGTATCTGTAGGAATTCTTTCTTCTGACAAAATGAGGGCCTTTTTGCCCCCCTAAACGTGCCCTAAAAGTCACCAAATTTTGCACGCAAGCCAGGCCTGGCGAAAAATTTGATATTTAATGGTTTGCATTAATGGGCGTGGCAAAATGGCTTAACAGCGCCCCCTAGAAAACGTTGTGCCTCAAGCCCCACAATACGGTTTGATGTACATGCACGAAAATCGGTACACACCTGTATCATGTCGCAACTTAAAGAAAAGTCTCTTGGCGCCATGGCCGAAACCGAACAGGAAGTCGGCCATTTTGAATTAATCGTGTAATTTTGGCGCAATTTATGCCATTCCTTCGGCAGTTAATACGGCCCGAACCGTAATGTGCACCCAGGTGTGTTATACATGATAACACACCTTATGTGTTATCATGTATAACGCGCATTACTTTTCTCAGTCAAAAGCGTTACCGTGGCGACGCTAGACGCCAAAATGATTGCCCACCCTTCATCTGATTGGTTCAGACAGAAAAAACTTTGTGCCTCAAGCCCCACAATACGGTTTGACGTACATGCACGAAAATCGGTACATACCTGTATCATGTCGCAACTTAAAGAAAAGTCTCTTGGCGCCATGGCCCAAACTGAACAGGAAGTCGGCCATTTTGAACATTTTGAATTAATCATCGTCATTTTGGCGAAATTTATGCCATTTCTTCAGCTGCTTCAGAGCCTGAACCATAACGTGCACCCAGGTGTGTTACACATCAAAATGTGCGTCTCCATCCTGGGACGACGCGCATTACTTTTCTCTTTCAAAAGCGGTACCGTGGTGACGCTAGACGTCAAAAAGCGCGCCCCCCTTCATCTGATTCGTCCATATTTGATAGTTCCCCAAAAGTCACCAAATTTTGCACGCAAGCCACGCCTGGTGATAAATTTGATATTTCATGGTTTGCATTAATGGGCGTGGCAAGATAGCTCAACAGCACGCCCTAGAATACTTTTCTCTGCCATAACTTTTGAATGGTTTGACATAAAGACTTGTGGGTGGTGTCATCGGACTCGGTATTGAGTACTTGACCTTCATTGGCCTGAATTAGCCCCGCCCCTTCTTCTGATTGGTCAATATTTCATAGTTCCTATTTTCTGCCATAACTTTTGAATGGTTTGACATAGAAAGTCATGGGTGGTGTCATTTCTGATATGCTTATGGGGGGCGGTGGCCATGAGTGCGAGGGCCCGTTCATGCTTGCTGCTTGCAGCTTTAATTTGTTTTTTATTTGTCGTGTGTTTTTTAAAAAAAAAAAAGAAAAAAGCAGACCACTGTAAGTACCACCTGTGAAATTGTATCATCTCATCTATGAATTCCTAATAAACAAAGTTGGGGAAAAAAAAGAAACACTTGGCATCACTTTTTTAAAGTGATAATTTTCAACCTTTGGGGTAGAGAGTTGCATTTCCACCTTGCCTAGCTGGGAATTTTAAGAAGCAGTAAAGTAGTGGGTGGAGGTGGTGGGGGAGAGGAGGATGGTGGATAAGCTGTCCTCCATCATGGACAATGTCTCCCACCCCCTTCGTGAGACTGTCAGAGCCCTGGAGAGCTCCATCAGTGACCGGCTTCGTCACCCACGATGCACCACTGAGAGGCATCGCAGGTCCTTCCTCCCCGCTGCCATCAGACTATATAACCAGGGCTGCTCTCAGTAGCCAACAGACAATAATATGTGCAATAACTTAAGATGTGCAATATCTGCCAATCTACCTCAAAACACTCCACCTGCTTTCCTGCACTGTTTAACTGTATATACTGTTCATATCCTGTTTATACATATTTTATACGTATCTTTTGTATTTTTTTATATATTTTTTATTTCTGACTTTTCAGTCTTTTTACCCCTCCCCTATATGTGTGTACTGCTGTCAACAAATAAGTTTCCCCACTGAGGGAGAAAATAAAGGATATTCTATTCTATTCTAGTTATTTGAAAATAAATCAATTCATGATTTACTATATTCACATCTAACAGCAGTGATACTATGGAGAAGAGATTCTTAACCTGAGGGGTAAGACACAACGAGGGGGGAGTCACATAAATTCAGGGGGTCATCGGCACCAATTGCCTTAGATAACATTTCAATAAATGTGCCTAACATACAATTTAATTTGCTAATTATTTTTGTTGGACAATAATGTTTTGTTTTTTTAAATACCTGTATCGGCGATTCCTTTCGCCTTCATCAGAGATAAGAGATAGATAGATAGATAGATAGATAGATAGATAGATAGATAGATAGATAGATAGATAGATAGATAGATAGATAGATAGATAGATAGATAGATAGATAGATAGATAGATATATCTATGTGTGTATATGTATGCATGTGTGTGTGTATGGCAACTCTAGATTCAGAATAATAAGCAGCTCGCTGGTCTTTCAATATGATCCATCTGTGATCAACAAACTAATAATTACTGCAAAAACTTGGACTCAATGTCTGTGAAACTGCTCAGATCAAAACATGACATGTGTTTGCATGAGGAGAGGATTCAGAAGATTATCCAGTAGTAGATGACTATTCTTGCACAGGGCTGTGCTTGCCCATATGGTTGACTTTTGAGCCTTAAGAAGGCTAGACAGTGTCATCTCCTCTCCCTCCTCTAGTCACTGTTAGATACGTTCATTTTAAGAATATTTAAAGTAAGTAATGCAATTGTGCTAGTGATCCAAAAAAATATAATACTTAAATTATACATCATAGTATCTGTGTAAAGGACCAAGTGTCCTTATTTGGTCTTTTCTTTATTTGGTTACTTCTTTGGTACAAATATTTATGATTTACATTATTTACAGCCACGCCCGCCGATAGTGGGGGACAAACGGGTCTGTTGTCCCGGGCCCAGGGAAGGGGGGGGCCCAGAACTGAAAAACATTTTTTTTTTTTTATTCTCATTAAATTATGGAATCATTTTTCAAAATGTTTCAAAATATGCCTATTTGTGGAAAAAATATGTAGTATTTGAGTTACATAAAAGCTTGTTATTTGTTTTCTTCCTAATTGTCCTTGTGGTCAAGAACCCACAACACAAAAATGGTTTGGCCGCTGATCAAAATTTGATGTTATCATTTAATTCAACCATTAGAATGGTCAAAATGTCTGATCAGCACAAATCCGGTGCTCAGAAAAGAAGAGAAAAGAGAAGAAGAGAAGAAGAAAATAGAGGCCTCAGAGATTTTGTACACAAATATTTTAAAAAGGTGGTGAAGGTGAAGCTGTAATTAATAAAATCAGCTTAGAGCAAGGTAAGAAATAGAGCAGCCAACGTTTACCAACATTGTAACTTAACCTAACTGGCTAGCTCTAATGTTAACGTCCATTAGTTTGTATAAAAACCTGAAGAGCAGAGGGAGAGGAAAGGAAGAGGGAGAAGGAGAGATCCGGGCGCAGGGGGGCCCATTTTAGATTATTTTGCGGGAAGGATGCAAGGACCTTGGCCTCCATGCGCCAGGCGGAGCAACATGGCCTGGTTCACATGCCTCCGGTGGACCCGTCACCCGTGTCTCACGTGACTCACTGATCCTTTCACCAGATGAGGCGCTCAAAGACAAGGCCCGCTGTACTAGGCTTCAGTGCCGGATAACGGATAGCCTTCTCTCGATGGCTTATGCTTATGCGGTGGGCCGCATTGCTCGCATTGGGAACTCCCTCTCCGTGCTGCTCCTCGCCCAGTCCCAGATGTTGCAGTAGGAGCATGAGGGCGGGGAGTTGGGTGACACGAACGATGCTGCACTCCAAGCCTTCGGGTTGATGACCAGGGAGCTTGGCCGCCTGATGTCCACCCTCGTGGTGACGCAGCGTTAGGTGTAGCTTGCGCAGGCACCCATGTTTGATGATTGTAGGCAGACGCTACGGAAGCTTCCTGTGGTGCCGGGCCAATTGTTTGGGCCAGAGGCAGAGCGGGCATTGGAGCGCAGGAAGCAATCGGGCCAGGCATCAGAGGCCTGGGGTCCTCGAGGTTCTCGGGCCGGCGGTGGGCAGGTTTTCACATCAGCACCTGGCCTATTGGGCAGCCCATTCTCCATAAGTATGGGTCTTGAAAACACTGTCCCAGGGCTACAGGTTGCAGTTCCGCTGCCGACCTCCACCACCCTCCACGGTCAGAGAAACCTCAGTCGGAGACCCCGGGAGGGCCCTGTGTTTGTCTCAAGAGATAACCAAACTCTTGGACAAAAAAGCCATCACAAGAGTTCACCCACGTACACAGCGAGATGGGTTTTACTCAACATACTTTCTCATTCGAAAGAAAGACACTTCTCTTCGGCCTATGCTGGACCTTAGGGGGCTGAACCAGTACCTAAAGGTCCTCCCATTTCGCAACATCCTTCACTCTGTCACTCCATAGGAGTGGTTCACCTCCATAGACCTCAAGGACGCCTACTTTCACGTTCCAATACACCCGGACCACAGACAGTTTCTCCGTTTTGCCTTTCAAGGCCACACCTACCAGTTCGCCGTCCTGCCTTTCGGCCTGTCCCTGGCTCCTCGCATCTTCACCAGATGAGGGCGGCCTTGACATCGCTATGCCTGTCGGGGGTGAAGATTCTCCCGTATCTGGACGACTAGCTTATATGCGCCCTCTCGTTCCAGGAGGCGGAGCTGACGACATCCAGGGTCCTCGCACATATCGAGGCTCTGGGCATGTCGGTGAATTGGGAAAAGAGCTTGTTGCGTCCTACACAGCAGACCACCTTCATCGGCCTGTCCCTCGATTCTGTATCGATGCAGGCACGCCTTACTGCAGAGCGGGCGGAGCGGATTCAGGGCCTGCTACGGTCTTTCCACCTCGGGGCGAGGTTGCCCGTCCACACATGACTTCCGACTGCTGGGGATGCTGTTAGGGGCCTCGGATGTGACACCTATGGGGCTGCTACACCTGCGCCCCCTGCAGATGTGGTTCGACAGCCTCCATATGGACCCTCGCCTTCACAGGTGGGTGGAGGTCAAAGTTGCACGCCAGTGCCTTATTTATCTCCACCGGTGGCAGGACAGCACCTTTCTTTTGCACGGTGTTCCTCTCGGCTCGGTCCCGTCGAGGCGAGAGGTGGTGACAACAGATGCCTCACCTCAGGGTTGGGGTGCGGTATGGTTGAAGAGGTCAGTCGAGGGGGTTTGGGGCCCTCTGTGGCGGGGACGGCACATCAATGTCCTAGAACTCCGGACTGTCTACTTGGCGCTGAGGCACTGCTTGCCCTTTCTCAGGGGCAAGCATGTCCTCGTCCGTACAGACAAGACTTCAACAGTGTTTCATATCAACCACCAGGGGGGAACCAGGTCGCTGGACTCCTTGAACGAGGCCCGGAGATTGTGGATGTGGGCTCATCCTCAATTGGCCTCCTTGAGGGCAATGCACCTCCCTGGCAGAGCCAACGTGGTAGCGGATTCCCTCTCACGCCGGCGGCTGCCCCCGGGGGACTGGTGCAGATGATTTGGGATCGATACGGGGAAGCTCGTGTGGATCTGTTCTCCTCGGAGTATACGACTCATTGTCCACTGTGGTTCTCCTTGGCGGAGACCAGTGCCCCGCTTGGGATGGACGCTCTCGCCAACACCTGGCCGAGGGGCCTCCTTTATGCGTTCCCTCCGATTCCCCTGGTGATTCCCACGCTTCACAGGGTGAGATTATTGGGTCACAGGGTCCTCCTGGTGGCCTCCAAATGGCCCTCGAGGATTTGGTTCTCCATGCTCCTCAGCCTGTTGGACAGGGAGCCTTGGCAGCTCCCAGTACGCTCGGACCTCCAGTCCCAGCTGGGCGGGGAGGTGTGGCATCCCTCTCCGAGCCTCCTTCAACTCTGGGCCTGGCCGTTGAGAGGGGGAGGTCATTCTTGACAGACCTTGAGCCCTCAGTTTGTGAGACCTTGCAGAATGCTAGAGCTTCTTCCACAAGAAGGGTGTATTCACATTGTTGGGCCGCTTTTTCCTCCTGGTGCAGGGGCAGGGGTTTTGACCCGGTCTCCTGCCCATTACAAGTTGTACTGTGGTACCTGCAGTATCTGTTTGATGCTGGCCGTGCAGCTTCGACCTTGAAGGTGCACGTTGCGGCTATATCTGTCCACCATGGCCACATCGATGGCAGACTGGGTGGTGCAGTTTCTGTGGGGTGCCAGGAGACTGTGCCCCCCCAGAGTGCAGTGTGCAGCGGCATGGGACCTGCCGCTGGTCCTGCAGGCCTTGGGTGAGGCGCCCTTTGAGCCTATGGCAGGGGGGTCCTTGGGAACAACGTCATGGAAGACTGCCTTTCTGTTGGCTGTTACGTCTACCAAGCGTGTGAGTGAGCTCCACGCCCTTTCTGTCAGTCCTACGTGTCTTCGGTGGAAGGCGGACGGCTCAGGAGTGACCCTGTGGCCAAATGTCGCTTTCCTGCCAAAGGTGTTATCCCCTGACCATGTAAATTAGGCTATAGAGTTGGCAGCATACCATCCTCACCCATTTGAGTCCCGGCTAATTTGCTGTGCCCAGTCCGGGCGTTGCAGCTGTACCTTCAGGCGACGGAGAGCTTTCGACGCTCTGAGCAGTTGTTTGTTTGCTACAGTGGGGCGCACAAGGGCCGTGCCCTGTCGAAGCAACGGCTCTCCCACTGGATTGTTGACACAATCAAACGGGCTTATGACATGGCAGGTAGACCTGCCCCTTCAGGCGTTGTGTGTCATTCCACCAGGGGTGTTGCCACTTCCTGGGTGGCGAAGAGAGGGGTACCATTGTCTGAGATCTGTGCAGCGGCATCCTGGACGGTGCCATGCACCTTCTCCAGGTTCTCGCCTTAATGTGGCCTCTGGGTCCACACTGGCATCGGCCGTTCTGCGGCTGACCACTAGATGGGTGTTGTTCCTCATGACAGTGCTGGTATGAGTCATCCACTCTGTTCACTGCCACTGGCAGTCAGGAGGGAATGAAACAGAATGGAAGTTACGAATGTAATTATGGTTCTGTGAATTCCTGGATGCCAGTCACACCGCTCACTCTGAACTTCTTGGGAGAAGATTCTGGGAGGCCGGATGTAGGCTACACGTCACCCACATGACTTTGTTGTTATTAAATCTCGACCTGCGTGGAGCGCAATGAGACATATCCACTCTGTTCACTGCCACTGGCAGTCATCCAGGAATTCACAGAACCATAGTTACATCCGTAACTTCCGTTATAGTGCCTGAGTTAGACAGGAAAAGGGTAATTTTCCATGCCCAAGCAGACTTCTCCACATTTGTAAATGTTTGTTTGAAGTGTGTGGTCAAATGAATATCTGTTTACTGCAGCTCCTACGGTCCGAAGGAGCTTAATAAACTCCTGAACATCATTTAAAGACACCATTGTTTCTATCTGACAACACTACAATCTGTATCTTGTGCCTTCTTATCAGTAATTTTTAAATGTTGCTGAGCCACAAGCTTTAGAAAGCCAGAGTAGAAAGTCACATGTTTAACCTTCACCCTTGAACCATTCACAGGCGACTCAGAGCTGGTTACAGGACTCTGCTGTGGATTAAATATGCCCCGTGGGGCCTGTCCAGCACCATGGAGAGGAGCCTGCCTCCTGCCTGCAAAGTAGTATCACCCATATAAAGCTTTTAATGGTTTCAAGTTCAAAGGATGTGCAAATGTATTATAATAGTTAGTTTTACACATAAAACTAACATTACACCTGAATCCAGTGTAGTTAAAGTTATTTTGAAGACACGGTTTAAATCAATACATTATAATAAATATTCACATCGTCATGAAAGTGTCATAGTTATGCAGACCAACACTATTATGTGTTAATTTCTTTAGTAAAGTTGGATGTTTTAACACATTTGAAAATTACGCTCAAAGGAAACTGACACAATTTTGTTGTCAGCCTCTATTGGTTATTTAAGAAAATGTTCATTTAGACATTTCTTGGTTGGATTACATTTTCGAAAAATTAGTGGATGGCAAATATTTTGTTTGTGTGTGTGTGTGTGTGTGTGTGTGTGTGTGTGTGTGTGTGTGTGTGTGTGTGTGTGTGTGTGTGTGTGTGTGTGTGTGTGTGTCCCTTTGCTACCTTAAACAGGCCTAAATAAAGAATCAATACACCTCAGAGTCTGAAATTGAAAATTGCTTTCATTAATGATCAGAGCGAGCTATGAGGAGCTCTGACATGGGTTTTAAATTTCCAGCTCCATTAATAATACTTTAAGATGTGCGTGTTAAAGATGGAAAAATAATACAAGAGGGATTGACAAAATGTCACAGTGTAAACAAGAAAGTTACAGATTGAATTGTTCAAGACTATGTGCTTTTTACTGAGTTCATTTTCAAGTATCCTGACAAACAGTCACCTAAGCTCCTAGCGGCTCAGATTAATTCTGTCACATCTTTGTTGTGTAGAAGTGCTCCCGCTCTACCTGCCGAAGTTTGCACGCAAACTCACAGGTTTAATCTCCTGTAGAATGATTTCACACCCCGATTGTTTGTTTTCATCCCGTCATTCGTTTGCTTGCATCACGTCTTCATTACATTTCCGCTCGGTCACATGTTCAGTGGAACATAAAATCTGTTATTTCTCTTACAGACCGGACAAATACTACTTATTCTATCAGTGCCTTTGCACAGTTCTCTTTTTCTTTGCAAACACATTGGTGTAAGCATCTATTCTGTCAATGCAAATGCACAGAAATCCCTGTAAACTATTATCACTTTATTGCATTACTGTAACTTTCTTCACTCATCCACTGTCACACAAACTACTTTTGTCATTGACACATTGATAAGGTCAAAAAAGCATTGAGTGATAATATGCGTGGAGACATGAAAAAAAAAAAAAAAACATTTTCTACTAAGCCCAAAAGGTTTTTACAAATGAGAATTTTACACAACCTTTTATCATGGTTCTCGCTGCCAAGGCTGGATACATATCAAACACATAAAGATAACAGATGAGGAATTATTAAAATATGAAAAGAATGGAATGTTTTTTTGATATTTTAAAAGGTATTCAATTATACAGTGTATTCACTTATATCTAAATAGATGAGGTGTCCTGTCTATGTCTGTCTCCCAGCCAACTCTCACAGGAAATAGTTATGAAACCAAAAAAAACTTTCTATTTGTGCAGATGGAGTGAAGCAGCATGTGTGTTCTGTGCCAACCATCTTAATTTACAATTTGATGTATTTAACTAGATTTGGTTTGGCTCCAACACCTTTTATGCATAAGATGGGTGGAAGTTGTCATCCAGAAATCTAGGAAAAGGATATTATGTTGTCCCATGTACATTAGCTATGTCTTAATGACGGCACTAATGTTTTTCTAACCATAACCAGTGCATTTTCAACAGCTAATCTTAACCAGATAGTTTTAAATATATATACACAGGGGTGCACACAAACCGGTACTCAAGTGCCAGTCTACTGCATGTTTTAGATATTTCCCTGCTTCAACACACCTGATTTTAATCACTGATCATCATCAGCATGTCATGAAGGTCTACACAACTCTGTTGGTGACACGGTCATGTCTGTCAGTGTTGTGTTGAGGCAGGGAAACATCTAAAACATGCAGTAGACTGGCCCTCGAGTACCGGCTTGTGTGCACCCCTGTACATACACTACTAAACAATGAATAAAAAAATTAATTAATAAATAACAAAAATACCACACAAGCTAAGTCGTACCATGCATGCCAGGCATGATTGACTGTCACCTGCTGATTCTCCCACTGGACCCTACTCTCATTACAACTGGTACTTGCACATAAGCCTTCATGTCATCACATTAAGTGCCTGTATGTTAACTTGAAGAATGTGCAGTTACGAAAATTAACACAATGAATAATAGCACAGGTAATCAAGTAGAAACACTTGTGACATGTGGATTTTTAAAGTTGTTTTGATTAGATATTAGTCATATTTTGAATATCTGGAAGTATACATCTTTTCTTTTAAATGACTGTCACAAAACACTGTCAAAACATCATGCATACGTTGCATATATGCCTTCCTCCACATACATATACAACCATGTGTGCCCAAGCAGACTTCTTTGTTCTCGAGAAATGAACCAGACTTTAGAGGTCAATCGTGATTGACCCATGAATCCTGATTCAAACGAATGTCATTAACAAACTTGTGCAGACCTTGATGACAAGCTGAAAGGGATCCATTCATTAAATTCAGGTGTGCTGAAGCAGGGAACCATCTAAAACATGCAGGGCAGTATGCCCTTGGGGACTAGAATACTAAATGATATAGTCACTAGTAACTCTGGGTGGCATTACTTTGGCATCCATAATGACTGTGTGGAATGTTTGACTGTTTTTTTTCTTCATTTTTTTCAATAAAAAAACTTTTTCTCTAATCAAACTTCTAGATTATGTATTATTGTACAAATTGGGAAAATCCTACCTTACAGAGATGCAGAAAAAAACGAGTCAATGCTTTTGGTACTTCAAGGTTAGACAGGTGCAATTCCGTTTTATTACTCAGCTTCCAAGAGTTTTGATGAGAATTATCAGGAGAGATCACATTTCCCCAATTTATAGTTTTCTGTCATTGGTGTCTTTTTAAATTCAGGACAGAATTTAAAATTCTTCACCACACATATAAAGCTCTTAAGGGCCCGACTCCTTCCTGTCTTAAGCAACTTACAATTTCTTGTCATCCGAATAGAGCCCTTTGCTCTCAAACCTGGTGGTTCCTCGAGTTTCCAAAGGTAAAGGATGGGAGGCAAAGCCTTCAGTTATCAAGTTTGTCTCTTGTGGAACCAGCTTCCGTGTTGTCTTCAGAAGGATGAAGCCATCTCGACCTTCAAGAAGAGGCTTAAACTTTGCTTTTTTGATTAAAGTTATTGTTGGGGATAACCTACTGTATTTGATGACAAGATGGCCCCCCCACCTCACACTGGTTCCGCTGGATTTTTTATTTTTTTTCTCTGCACTATCACCTCATGCTTGCTTAGGATTGAGGACTGCACCAAAGGGAAGATTTGAATATATAGTCAGGGGGCAAACCCTAAGATTGATAACTATGCTCACGCTTCTGGGTAAAGTTTGACAACCTTATTTCTTTGTTAGCAGGAACCCCTAGGAGGAATAATAGGGGTGTTGTCATCTTGGATTTTTTTGCTGGTGACCACTGGAGGCGCTGTTACATTCAAATACTCAATTCATGCATATGGTCACAATAATGGTCCAAATGTACAGTTTATATGCAAAATCTTCAATGTTCAAGATTTTATATTTAGGGAAATTGATAAAACATTAATCGAAAACATTTTTTTTAACTGTATTGCTATATTTTGTCCAATATTGGTTAAAAAATATGACTTTTTTATAGGCGTTTTGAACACACACATAATAAGCATCTTTTTTTTGCATTCTAACTAGTAATGGGATGCTATGCTAATTGAAGCAGCTAGGTAGCTAGGCAAGCTAAGAAGGCAAGCTTGCTAGAGCTCTGCACCATGCTTTTTAGGGCTTCACTTTCTGGCTTGACTGAACGGAATGATGCCAATGATTAATTCTCCAGCGCCTGACTATGATACACTTTGGACAGTATTAAAAAACTGCCATAACATGACCAACAACCTAGGCCAAAAGTACACAGTCATAACATTTGATGAGCAGCTTTATTCTAAAGCAAAGATGCTCCAGCGGCACCATCAAAAGGAGTGTGCAAATGAATTTTGCAAAGGTCATTGGCCATCATGTTGTCGATTCAGGGCTGAGAGACATCCTTGAGGAAAGCGGTGTGTTTGGGAAGAACACAGCAGATAATATCATGATGGGAAAGGGATGGAACCGCATAGCCCGTGCACACAAACTTGTCTTTTAACCACTTTGGAAGATCTTGTGGCCAAGCTTTCTCCAATGGGTGAAAGACAATGAATACACAATCAACAAGGGGTGCTTGGAGCTGGCAGATGCACTATCAGAGCACATAAGAAATGGAGATGTTGAAACAGCTGCAGCATGCTATGAGGAGCTTTTGCTGGAGGTCGGTAAGGTTCAGAATCTCATTGCAGAGTTTGACAAGGCCAATGAAGACAAGCCAACCTTCACCTTCTGGAGACAATACATGGAGCTCGTGTCTATTCTCCTGGCATTCACACGGGCACTTAGGTATGGAGATTGGAAGCTATACATGTCACCATTCAAGAGCATGATGCCCTTCTTCGCTGCTTATGATCACACTCATTACACAAGATGGGGTACTGTATTCATTGCAGACATGGAACATCTGGCACACACAGCACGAGAGGTCTACCAGGGATTTCTAGATAGTGATTTTGTTGCCAAAGAAACCAAGCATAGCTTCAATGGGGTGCCTTTTGACCTTCGCCTTGAACACATCAACAAAACAGGAAAAGTTGCTGGAGGACTGGTGGGCATCACAAGAAATGAGAGTGCGTGAAATCGCTGGTCCATCACCTACAATGAACATGCTTCCCTGGCAGAGGATACAAGATCACTCTTTGGACTGACACATGAGGATGAGGATGGTGAAGATACCCATAAAGACTGTCTTCCATCAAGAGTCAAACGGGATCATGATGATGTCAATAAACTTGTTGACCAGTTCGAGAGATATCATGTCTTTCATTAACCAGCGAGTTGACATGCTCCCCCCTCTCTCAAACAAGGAGACCAGCTACTGGACCCACATATATTAACATGTTTTCTGTTGTTTAGTGTGAATAAACACATTTTCTATGAAATTCTGTGTCAAAAACGTCTATAAAAAAGTGATATTTTGTATCCACTCACACTTTTGATGGTGCCACTGAAGCATCTTTGCTTTACAATAAAGCTGCTCAACAAATGTTATGACTGTGTACTTTTGGCCTAGGTTGTTGGTCATGTTATGGCAGTTTTTTAATACTGTCCAAAGTGTATCATAGTCAGGTGCTGGAGAATTAATCATTGGCATCATTCCGTTCAGTCAAGCCAGAAAGTGAAGCCCTAAAAAGCATGGTGCAGAGCTCTAGCTAGCTTGCCTTGCTATCTTGCCTAGCTACCTAGCTGCCATTACTAGTTAGAATGCAAAAAAAAGAGGTTTATTATGTGTGTGTTCAAGACGCCTATAAAAAAGTCATATTTTTTAACCAATATTGGACAAAATATAGCAATACAGTTAAAAAAAAAAAAATTCAATTGATGTTTTATCCATTTCCCTAAATATAAAATCTTGAACATTGAAGATTTTGCATATAAACTGTACATTTGGACCATTATTGTGACCATATGCATGAATTGAGTATTTGAATGTTACAGCACCTCCAGTGGTCACCAGCAAAATAGTCCAAGATGACAACACCCCTATTATTCCTCCTAGGGTTTCCTTCTAACAAAGAAAATAAGGTTGTCAAACTTTACCCAGAAGCGTGAGCATAGTTATCAATCTTAGGGTTTGCCCCCTGACTATCTATAAAAAAGTGATATTTTGTATCCAATATTGGGTAAAATATTACAATATGATTCATAAAGGCTTTTTTAGTATTGTTTTATCTATTTCCTTAGATATACAATGTTTTAATCTTGACAATTATGCATACAAATTGTACAGGTTGACCAAAACTGACCAAATGCCTGAATTGAGAATTTGAATATTCTAGGGCACAGGTGTCAAACTGAATCCCAGAAGGGCCGGTGTCCTGCATGTTTTAGATGTTTCTCTGCTTTAACACACCTGATTCTAATTAATCATCGTCACCAGCTTGTCATCAAAGTCTGGATAGTTCTGTTGATGACACAGTCACTTGTATCATGGTGCAATGAAGCAGGGAAACATCTAAAACCTGCAGGGACACCGGCCCTCGAGGACTGGAGTCCGACACCCCTGTTCTAGGGCCTCTAGTGGTAACCAACAAAAAAATTCAAGATGAAAACACCCCTAAAATTCCTTCTATAGATTTGTTCTAACAAAAAAAAAATAGGTTGTCAAACTTTACCCAGACATGTGAGCAAAAGTCTTAATGGAGGCTCTTTTCTAAAGTTGCCCCTTGACTAATATCTGTTGAGTTTCTTTGGACTTTCTTTTTTTTTTTTTTTTTTTTTAATTTGCATTACATGGAATTTGAATTTTGGACTCAATTGTACTGAATTGGATTATACTGTGCATTAATTACAATTAATTTGCTTTAACTGGAGTATAATAATTATTTAACTTAATGTATACACCTTGAGTGGTTTCTGTGTAAAGTGCCTTGAGATGACTTGAATTGACACTTTACATGTAGAGTGAGTTGAAATTGACATTAAAATTTGTTTTATATGGCTAAACCTCCTTATATCCTCATCAAGCATGCAGACTGTAAGCAAGCTTTTAATGTACAAAATAATCATTTTTTACCAATTGAATTACTTAATATAGCTTTTATCCTTTTTGTTAAGTTATGTTTTGTCCAATAATTGCAGTATTCTTCTTTTCACACTGAGATATTGAACACAATTCCCCGACACAAAAAAGTACAATATTTTCCACATTATAAGGCGCACTTAAAATCCTTACATTTCCTCAAAAATGTGCAGTGTGCTGCCCCTTCTGGCATGCACGCTTTCGCCTGAAGGGGGCAGTAGCGTAACATGAGTTAAGTGCATTGAGTCACGATGTCTAGCAGCAGAAATAAGAAGAAAGAAGCAGACAAGCAGCAGCTAAAAACCCGCAGTTTCTACCGTTTTACAAGAGCTAAGAGAACATATGCTTGTAAGTGTTCGTGGTATATATATATATTACTGCCATATTTGAGTTGATTTAACAGTTAATTGACAGTTTAAAATGATCGAGATAGCAATGCTAATTCCGTTAGCCTGTCTATGGCGTTTTCCATTGTATGTTAGCATTAAGCTAGCGGACTTTATGTTTAGCTGATGATTAGGGCAGTAATGCTGTTAAAAGTACTTTGAATGCTGCTTTAAATATGTTATTTGCTTAGTTATTTGTGTACTTAAACATACTGTATGATGTTTAATTCTTTTTGTTTTTTGTTTGTTAGTTTTACTTCAACTGGGAGTGACAAATAAACAGCTTGAACGAAAAACATTTGCCTTTCATTAGGAGAACTGTTAAACTACCTGCCAATCTAAACAGTACATGTTCAGGGAGGGCAGAATATGCAGTGAGCCCTATAATCCGGGGCGCCTTATGTATGAATTTTGTTGTGCTTACTGACCTCAAACCAATTTTATTTGTTATTCTGCACTCAAAAATAATGCAGTTTTAGTGTGACTTTGGTAAGTATTTTTCTTACTTTCTCTCACTTTTCCAGGAATCACAATTATTTCAAAATGACATCCCCTGCTCATTGATTTTCAGCTCTTGTTCATTAACTCACAGGAAGTAAGAGATTTATAGTCTTTTTTTATCCTGCACATTCTATGCTCAATTTTTTTGAAGAAAAACAAACTGCCTCAGAACGTGTTTTGTGACCCATGCTGAATATAGTTTGAATATCAGGGACAAATGCCTTTTGCGCTGTTAAATAAGATGTGACTCTCAAAATTATTTTCTTACTCCTGGGCTCAGTCCACCCTGGAACTGCTGGTTGGGACTTCTTATGCTCAGATTAACTGGTCTGCCATAAAGAGTTTATTTGGAAAAGGTTTGTCTATGTTATACATAATGTTGATGACCACATACTCCTGCACACACAAACACAGTGACACACAGTCAAACAGTCTGTCCTAACAGAGATAATGAGATCAAATTGGATCACACATGGGCCCAGATGGAGTGGTGCAGTAGGAGAGTAGACAAAATACTTTATGGATTTGTGGTTGATAGATTTTCAACCAGCAAAGTTTGCTTTTTTTTTTGGCCCAACCTCATATCCAGTCTTCTCACGAAAAAAACACATGTAATTCCCAAATTTGTTCTGTCTCTTTCCATTCAAGCCATGTTCTACTTTGTTCTTATTTTTGTCAAGCAGGATGGTAGCAGATGTCAAAAGGGGATATAAAGAAGCACTCCAATGCCTAACAAAGCTATTTGATTATTATGGCATTTTTATCTGTAATTAAAAAGGTTTTTAGAGGGTTTGTATAATCTGAACAATGCCACATACCTACCACACTGTATAAAATACCTGAAATTTTTAAAAGAATGTTTTTGCAAATTATAGTGGTAAATACGTATTTGGTCAGGAGTGGAAATTCATTTCAATACTTTGTTATATACCCTTTGTTGGTAATGACAGAGGCCAAACATTTTCTGTAAGTCTTCACAAGGTTTTCACACACTGTTGCTGGTATTTTGGCCCATTCCTCCGGGCAGATCTCCTCTAGAGCAGTGATGTTTTGGGGCTGTCGCTGGGCAACACAGACTTTCAACGCCCTTCAAAGATTTTCTATGGGGTTGAGATCTGGAGACAGGCTAGGCCACTCCAGGGGCCTCATTTATCAACCGTTCGTACGCACAGATCTGTGCGTAAAGCGTGCGTACGAGCATTCCCACGCAAAGTATGGGATTTATCAACATGTACCTGTGCGCAGAAACGCGTGTAAATGTAAGCACAACTCCGACCATGCGTACACACAAAACCTAGTGGTAGAACAGTGAAACTACAAATAGAACCCATTAAAAGAGTCACAGTGTTCAGCGATCTCAAACTTCACACGTTCCCCGTTTCCTCCAATTAATAAAAATTCTCCATTAGTAATTTAGACATTTTGAATAATTGGTGTGACAAGCTATAAAAGACAGCTTTGGCAGGACGACCTGAAAAGAAAATACAAGTACCACGGCTTATCTTGCAGTGTTGGAGGAATTGGAGAACCTGCGATCCGAGGGAGCGCGTTTTCAAAGAGCGCGCTGATCTGTTGATCAGTGAGAGCACGGAGCGGCTGCTCAGCAGGTACCGCTTCCCCAAAAACATTCTGATGGATCTATGCCGTGATTTACAACCTACTGTATGTTGGAGCGAGAGACAAAACGCATACCAGTCACATCCAGCTCCTGTCCACCCTGGGATTTTTTGCCACCGGAACATTTTTGGAGACATATTTCGCAGCCGACACTAAGCAAAATCATGCCGGCAGTGTTGGATGCAATAATTTCTCTGGCCCTAATTTACACCGAATTTCCATAAACACATCACCAAGTCGAAATTAAACGAGGATTTCATGCCATCGCCGGATTCCCAAACATAATTGGAGCTAGATTGCACCCACATCGCCATAAAAGCACCATCACATAATAAATTCAGTTATGTGGACATGAAAAGATTTAATTAAATCCATGCACAAATAATCTGCGATGCAACTATGTCTCTTTTGCCCGTCGTTGCCCGGTAGCCTGAACGCACGACTCATTTGTTCTGCAGAACAGCTCTGTTGGTGTTTGCACCTCCAAGCAGGAGCTTTTGACTCCAACCAAATCTTAATTTATATGGATGATCCAAGAAATATATCAAACATGGTCAACATAATTATTTTACTAGGTAAATATCCATCCATTATCTATACCCGCTTTATCCTTTGCAGGGTCACGGGGGTCTGCTTGAATATCTGTAGATAATTGATTATTTTGTTTCATTTGCCTTTTGTTGTAAACCCTACAGAATTTTGTTCAATAAAGTTTGAAAACCTCCAACCGGGAGCTGTTGTTGCTACCATATATGGTCAATTTGAGGCGTTTCTGTATGCAAATGACGGTAACCGTGCACGAGCACGGCAGTTAAGAACAGGTGGGATTTATCATCACTGATGTGCCTACGACCGGTGTCCGCACGTCTGATAAATCCGGATTTTTTTGTACTTACACACATTCTAAATTTCATTCCTACGACAGAATTTAGAACTTTTTCTACGAACGGTTGATAAATGAGGCCCCAGGACTTTGAAATGTTTCTTACAAAGCCACTCCTTCGTTGTGTTTGGGATCATCGTCATGCTGAAAGACCCAGCCACGTTTCATCTTCAATGCCATTGCTGATGGAAGGAGGTTTTCCCTCAAAATCTCATAATACATGGCCCCATTCATTATTTCCCTTACACCGATCAATCGTCCTGGTCCCTTAGCAGAAAACTATCTCCAAAGCATGATGTTTCCACCCCCATGCTTCACAGTAGGTATGGTGTTCTTTGGATGAAACTCAGCTTTCTTTATCGTCCAAACACAACAAGTTGTGTTTCTACCAAAACGTTCTATTTTGATTTCATCTGACCATATAACATTCTCTGTTACTGATGGTAACTTTGTTACTCTGGTCCCAGCTCTCCGCAGGTCATTCACTAGGTCGCCTGTGTGGTTCTGGGATTTTTACTCACCGTTCTTGTGATCATTTTTACCCCACGGAGTGAGGTTTTGCATGGAGCCCCGGATCGAGGGAGATTATCAGTGGTCTTGTATGTCTTCCATTTTCTAATAATTTCTCCCACAGTTGATTTCTTCACACCAAGCTGCTTACCTATTGCAGATTCAGTCTTCCCAGCCTGGTGCAGGTCAACAATTTTGTTTCTCACGTCCTTTGACAGCTCTTTGGTCTTGGCCATAGTGGAGTTTGGAGTGTTTGACGTTGTGGACAGGTGTCTTTTATACTGATAACCAGTTAAAACAGGTGCCATTAATACAGATAACGAGTGGAGGACAGAGGAGCCTCTTAAAGAAGAAGTTACAGGTCTGTGAAAGACAGAAATCTTGCTTGTTTGTAGGTGACCATATAGGCCTTCCTTTTTTTACCGAGGAATTTACCAATTACTTCAGTAACAATCTTACAATGTGATTTCCTGGATTCTTTCCCCCCATTCTGTCTCTCATAGTTGAAGTGTACCTATGATGAAAATTACAGGCCTCTCTAATCTTTTTAAGTGGAACAACTTACACAATTGGTGGCTGACTAAATACTTTTATTCCCCACTGTGTGTGTATATATATATATATATATATATATATATATATATATATATATATATATATATATATATATATGTATACACACACACACATAGGTAGGGTTGCTGTAAGAAAACTGCTCTTCCTGATAAGTAACTTGAGTAAGTAATTTGAGAAGAAAGAGCGTATGGGATTTTGCAATGGCAAACAGCAATCCCTTGTCTTTTCAGTATCCAGGGTTGCACCTCGAGGTTTACCAATTTTGACAAAAAACTCTCAAAATTTAAATCATTAGAAAATAGACTAAACCAGTGGTAACATGGGCAACCTTCAGCTAATGTGCCATTGAATCCATAACTGCTTTGGTGCTATTCACAATGACAAGATAAGTGGCATTCTCCTCTTCAGAAAACCCACCCCGGTGCCTGCAGACATCAGACTATGCAGTGAATGGGCAGCTGTCATCACTGAACAATCAGATCTGCCCAGCTGTTGAAGTGGGTGTGCATGTTTGACCATTAACCTAACCCTAAGCTCCTTAAGTGGGCTTATATAGTAATGTTTCCTGTTTCCTAAAATTGTACAATTTGAAGAATAAATATAAAAAGTGCATGTCCTGTAGTCATTTGATATATATTTCTAAGTTTTTTTTTTCCTTTTCTGATTAGTTGAGAAATAAATGACTAAACAGCATATCCATAAAATAAAAATGGATGAAAGACTTCACAACCCTATTAATTTCAGGAACTGTTTTAGGTCACATTATTAGCCAAGCCATGTTATGTTGCAAAATGTTATTATTATTATTATTTTTATTTTTCCATGTATTTACTTTGAGAATAAAATACCTTACATCCCGCTTTGTATTCCAGATAGCCATGATTAATTATATTATATCAAGCATGTCTGAAGTATGTAATGTACCTGGACTGCAAGTGTCCTATCAATACTAAGACTCTCCGGGGATTTTTTTTTTTCTCAGAACGATGAGGCTATCTCCTTCTCCTAATACAAAAAAGATGAAAACCCACACTCCAAGACTCATATTACTTCATGAGTCATATTGTTCTTGCTATTTTGGTCTCTGCAGTGCCATTTCTGTGTGTGTGTGTGTGTGTGTGTGTGTGTGTGTGTGTGTGTGTGTGTGTGTGTGTGTGTGTGTGTGTGTGTGTGTGTGTGTGTGTGTGTGTGTGTGTGTGTGTGTGTGTGTGTGTGTGGCACTTTAGGATATTCTCATTCCTGGATCCTCTTAGAAAGCACCTTAATTCTCTCATTATTCTTACTCTGACTTGAATGCACTGAAGCACAACAACCACCTTGTGTCAGCTTGGAAAAATAAGCCGTTTATATTGGGTGCTTTGAATCAAATAAGATACAGAATACAACATCTTGCAAGATAAATACATGTGAAAGAGAAAACCTTGAGTTCACCCTCCTTAGCACACATATAGGACAACACAGTAAATCGTATGCAAGCATTTTACCGTATTTCTTCATATTATGTCAGCATAACTAGTCCAGGAATATTGGAATATTGGTCTATACTGGACATCATGTCCAGATAATGTATAAACTGAATATTTTACTCTGGATTTTTTATTGTTTTATCTTAATAAAGCCCTCTTTCTCAAACCCCTACAGATTAATGTCCCTTTATCAAAACACCTATTTATATATCTGTTTTCTAACAAAAATCTTTCTATGCTTTAAAATTGCAGCTTTTTCTCTAAACCTTTGGTTCGTTTTCATTTGCGGATGTGAGGTGGGGGATCAGAGATCTATGTAATCCACTCACCTGCCGCTTCTCTTCAGCCTGCCATCACTCTCCCACCGTTTATGTGATGGGGCCTGTCCGCACTCACTCTTTTCACTTGTTCTGCATAGAAAAACATACCGCACTTGTCAAAAGTTCTATAGACATTATGTTGAACATTTGAGACAAGCTGACATTAGTTTAGAGCAAAAAAAAACATTATATGGACATGTTGACAAGGTTAAAAGCTTTCCTCTAATCACTGGTGCACACATCCAATAATTGCAAATGAAAACCACCTATGTATGTTTTGAAACCCGTGTTTCAGTTCAGTAGGGGGGGACAAATGGGTCTGTTGTCCCGGGCCCAGGGTAGGGGGGGGGGCCCAGAACTGAAAAAAATATATAATATATACTAATAAAAAAACATTTTTTTTTATTATTCTCATTCAATTATGGAATCATTTTTCAAAATGTTTCAAAATATGCCTATTTGTGGAAAAAATATGTAGTATTTGAGTTACATAAAAGCTTGTTATTTGTTTTCTTCCTAATTGTCCTTGTGGTCAAGAACCCCAACACAAAAATGGTTTGGCCGCTGATCAAAATTTGATGTTATCATTTAATTCAACCATTAGAATGGTCAAAATGTCCGGTCAGCACAAGTCCGGTGCTCAGAAAAGAAGAGAAAAGAGAAGAAGAGAAGAAGAAAATAGAGGCCTCATAGATTCTCTACACAAATATTTTAAAAAGGGTGGTGACGGTGAAGCTGGAATTAATAAAGTCAGTGTAGAGCAAGGTAAGAAACAGCGCAGCCAACGTTTACCAACCTTGTAACTTAACCTAACTGGCTAGCTCTAATGTTAACGTCCATTAGCTTGTATAAAAACCTGAAGAGCAGAGGGAGAGGAGAGGAAGAGGGAGAAGGAGAGATCCGGGCGCAGGGGGGCCCATCTTAGATTATTTTGTCCGGGGCCCCGGCAAGACTGTCAGCTGGCCTGCACACCTGTATCATGTCTCAAATTAAATAAAAGTCTCTTGGCGCCATGGCCGAAAGTGAACAGGAAGGCGGCCATTTTGAAATAATTGCGTAATTTTTCCGCAATTTATGCCATATGTTTGCCCGAACCTTAACGTGCACCCAGGTGTGTTATACATCAAAATGTGCGTCTCAATCCTGCGACGACGCGCATTGCTTTTCTCATTCAAAAGTGTTACCGTGGCGACGATAGACACCAACAAGCGCGCCCCCCCCCCCCCCCCTTCATCTGATTGGTCCATATTTGATAGTTCCTACTTTCTGCCATAACTTTTGAATGGTTGGAAGTAAAGACTTGTGGGTGGTGTCATCTGACTCGGTTTTGAGTCCTTGAACAAAATTGGTGCAAATTAGCCCCGCCTCTTCTTCTGATTGGTCGATATTTGATGGCCCATATTCTCTGCCATAACTTTTGAACGGGTTGTGATAAAGACATGTGGGTGGTGTCATCGTACTTGGTATTTAGTACTTGACCTTCATTGGTCTGAATTAGCCCCGCTCCTTCTTCTGATTGGTCAATATATGATAGATCCTACTTTATGCCATAACATTTGAATGGTTTGATACAGAGAGTCGTGGGTGGTGTCATCGGACATGGATTTGAGTACTTGACCTTCATTGGCATGAATTAGCCCCGCCCCTTTTTCTGATTGGTCGATATTTGATAGATCCTACTTTCTGCCATAACTTTTGAATGGTTTGATACAGAGAGTCGTGGGTGGTGTCATCCGCTAAATGTCCAGGCCTGAAGACATCTACATGCAAGTCATACAAGCGCTTCCACTACAGCACGCCTGAACGTGCACAAGGGTGCGAGGGCCCGTTCATCGCTGCTTGCAGCTTTAATTTTTTTTTTTTTCCCTAAATTGTTTCTAAGAAGTTTATAACAATGAGATCCATTAAATGTTATTAGAGTGGATTTGATATGTGACAATGTTTGGGGAGGGGATGGTGGGGGTGTGCACTTGTTAATGGCATGCAGATGCTACTGGATCAAAGTAAAAACTATGAAAAAGTCGACTCAGGAATTTCCAGTAGAACAGTTTTTTGTTACAAGTTGATGAACAGTATTTTCTTCAGCTGTCAGGGATTTTATTGTTCTTGTAAATAACTTAAAGACAGCAAACGGTTTCAATTAAAATCCAACTACATGCAAGCCACTTCTATCCATCCATCCATTTTTTGAATACACTGGTTTAATCCCTGATCAGGTCTGGAGACTCTCCCAGCTGTCACTAAGCAAGAGGCGGGTTAGAGCGTTGGCAGGTTGCCAATCCATCAAAGTTACACAGACATTAAAAACCATGTACATTCAGGTTTTGTCCAAACTTTTGCAGTTGTGTCCTTTTAAAAGCACAATTGCTGTGCCTGAGTTCCAGATGTGCAAATCATGAAGCAAATGCATGAAACTACAACACCATTTTAAATGCTTTTAACAAAGTGAAGTGGGGTTTGAAGAAGATCAAAAAGGTTGTGTTTTTCAGGGTTATGTTTAAAAACTGAACTCCAGCGAAGTGAAGCAACAGAGCTAACTGCACCAGTCGGGTGCACTCATACCAAGTCAAACAAATACAATGGTGTTGATTGTATACCATGGAAATTTGTAAAAAAAAAAGTAGCTGACCCAAGGCAACTAATAGACCACATTATCATCCAGTTCCTATGGCTGTACTGAGCATGCACAAGGTGGTCGACGATAATGGAGAAAAAAGAAATCCTATTTAACTGTAAAATACAAACCAAGCATAGGGAGAGGGGCTAGTTGCCTCTACCAATTGGACAATGAGAACATGATAAAGAAACATGGTAAGGACCTGGACACAAACAAGGACAAGACAGAAATAAAAAGACATTCTAAAACACTTTGTTAGGAGTGCTAACCAAGGTCAAGGTAAAAGGGAAATGCAAAGTTAATGGCAGCAATAAAGGCTTATGCAGTATAAGGTATAAGATGAAGCCTGGTCACCAAGGCCTTTGTATATGAGGAGAAGGATATGACGCATTAAAGGGTTCTAATGCTGTCAGGAGCAATTCTACTTTTGATTTAAAAGGAAGCCATTGAAGATAAGATACAATTGGAGTCGCATCATCTGCCCTACAATTCTTCTTCTACACTCTCAGTTCTACTTTATACAGTATACTGACCTAACTAATGAAAAGAAGAAAAAAAATGGAACATGGATTCCTCCACCACATGGGACTTTTAAATAAACCTGACAAAAATATTTCAAGTACAAAAACAAAAAGTGGCTTGGTTTAGTTGGAAAGGTACATGTAAAGGGTTTTGGATGTAAAAAAAAAAACGACAAAAAGTGCTGATGGTCTCTAATTTGCCTTCCAAGATATAGTAATTTAATTGATTCATGTGCATTTAAGTTTGTGTGGGAGGAAGACCCGTGACATTGTGAAACAAAAACCACAAAACAGCTACTTACTTTATTTAATCTCTGTTTGACTCTTGACTCTAAAGAAAACTGCACAACTCATTTATATTCACTTATGCTGGTTTTCAGTGGATTGCTTATTCTGCCTACGGTATACTACTGAACCTCTGTTGCGCATATTCTTTTCTGTAACAGGTCACATGGTACATCTTCTGTTCTACACTTTTTTTCTGCTTAACTCGCTAGCCGGTGTTACATCCAAATGGCCAGCCTCTCAGTTTTCCATATTTCCTTTCTTCTGTCTAGAGGGCTTAAAACGACCTGCAACGTTGCAAACAGAGCACTATAATACAATCTACTTGCAAACCGCTGGGAAAGTGCTGGAGAATTGCCATTTACTTTCGTTGTCCTTGGGGATTGCCTTTTTAGCCTTGTGCAAAAGAGTGCAAAACCTAGAAGAGAATAGAATAGAAAACCAATTACTGACTTTCATGACTGTTGAAAGTATAATACATGCAAGGTTCTAAATGCTATAATAGATTCTTTGGGCCAAATTCACAAATGTTCTCCACGTATTGATTGAAGAAAAGAAGTGATATAACTTCACCATATATGCACGTCCCAGTGGCTGTATGAGTCAGTCTTGGCATGTTTCACTCAACCCAATCAACCATTCATTAAATTCTAAGGGTTCATGGAGGAAAAATAATAATGTCAAAAAGTGTTTATTTGTACTGCATACTGGTATTTGCCACATTAAATAACACACACTGAGGAAGAACATCGTAGATAATCAAGTCACATAAGGTACCACAGTACCATCACTTCAAACTTCATATGTTCCCAAAAATTAATTGGCTTCTGCAAAGCATTTTTAAGCTGTTCGCTTTCCAGATTTCTAAATTCTGCATTTGTAATGACAATTTCGACACAACGCAGCAGTTCATAAGCCAATGTTTTAATTTCGTCTGAAGTTAGATAAAACAATCAGTTCATTTTCCAGGACTTTTCAGAAGAAAATTATGGTGAAAAGGCAATAAAAGATACATAGCAAACACAAAATAGTAACCACTGAGCCAGCTGTTTTTCTATTTCACTGAAAACTTAAGGATAACAGTCAGCCACATGTGACAACTGCCAGTTTAGAGTAAAAGAAGAGGAATTGTTGATGTATTATTTCACTGGTGGTGTGTAAAAAAAAAAAATATCCCCACAAATATGTAATGGGTAATGATTTTTTTAAATTTTTAACCATAATTAATATTTCTTTACAATTATAATAATGCTAAAAAAATCATAGTGAAATCCTCTATCTATTACTGTGAAAGTACAATTAAAACAGAATTTTGTATTTTGTTTTACTCTGTTGTAACTTTACATTGTTCAGAAACAAGAAAAGTAAACTTTTTATTTAAACTTCTCTGTTGACTATTTTTGTCACGTGTGATATATCAAACTTTATTTTTATAAAAAGGTGTATTAAGTCTTTTAAAACAAATTGTATTGTATATCAAGATATTTTGACTAATTACATGTGTAACATATGCATAGGCCCAATGACATTACTGCAAAGTTAAAAACCATCAAGCCACTATTCTCCACCTCCTCCGGAGGAAGAGCTGGATAAGGTAGGTTTATAATAAAGAATGAATTGAATCGATTTGAATTGAATCCAAAGTCATGGAGTTGGTATCTTACTAATAACTGGATTTGCAATCATTTGCAAGACGGTGTACACGTTTTCTTCTGAATGTGCATGCTTTTAAAATTTTACAAGCGTTGCTCTTTCTTCCCATTGCATGCAACAGAATAAACCTTTTCAACCACACCACTGACCTTTGCCTGTAAAATCTTTATAGCAGCTGCAAAACAGCCACTTATACAGCTGGGTCATTAAGATAAGATGTTTGGTACTTGACATTCAAGAAACATCAGTACTTTTCACAATCCTTGGCTTCACACTCAATAGTGAATGCGACTCTTTTGTAGGAATCATATTAAAAATCATGAGAAGGTTGAATATATGTAAACGAAAACAATAATGCATTGCTGCATCAATGATGATAGTCTTTAAGAAACCCTTGTTAGTAAAAAACAAAGAAAAAATAATGCAGAACTAGAAATATATCAAAAAGTTACAAATATCAATTAAAGCTGCAAGCAGCGACGGGCCCTCGCACTCACGGCCACTGTCCCCCATAAGCATATGAGAAATGACACCACCCACGACTCTCTTTGTCAAACCATCCAAAAGTTATGGCAGAAAATAGGGACAACCAATCAGAAGAAGGGGCGGGGCTTATTTTAACTAATTATGGTCAAGGACTCAAAACCGATCTGATGACACCACCCACGACTCTCTATGTCAAACGATTCAAATGTTATAGCAGAAAAAAGGGACAACCAATCAGAAGAAGGGGTGGGGCTAATTCAGGCCAATGAAGGTCAAGGACTCCATACAGAATCTGATGATACCACCCACGACTCTCTATATCAAACCATTCAAAAGTTACAGCAGAAAATCGGGACAACCAATCAGCAGAAGGGGCGGGGCTAATTTTCACCAATTATGGTCAAGGACTCAATACCGAGTCCCATGACACCACCCACGACTCTTTATGTCAAACCATTCAAAGGTTATGGCAGAGAAAAGTATTCTAGGGGGTGCTGTTGAGCCCTTAGGCCACGCCCATTAATGCAAACCATGAAATATCAAATTTATCGCCAAGCCTGGCTTGCATGCAAAATTTGGTGACTTTTGGAGATCTATCAAATAGGGACCAATCAGATGAAGGGGACGCGCGCTTTTTCGCATCTAGCGTCGCCACGGTAACACTTTTGAAAGAGAAAAGTAATGCACGTAGTCGCAAGATGGAGACGCACATTTTGAGGTATAACACACCTGGGTGCACGTTACGGTTCGGGCAGTATTAATTGCCGAAGGATTGGCATAAATTGCGCCAAAATTACACAATTAATTCAAAATGGCTGACTTCCTGTTCGGTTTCGGCCATGGCTCCAAGAGACTTTTCATTTAAGTTGCGACATGATACAGGTGTGTACCGATTTTCTTGCATGTACGTCAAACCGTATTGTGGGGCTTGAGGCACAAAGTTTTCCGGGGGCGCTGTTGAGCCATTTTGCCACACCCATTAATGCAAACCATGAAATATCAAATATATCGCCAGGCCTGGCTTGCATGCCAAATTTGGTGCCTTTTGGGGAACTATCAAATATGGTTCAATCAGATGAAGGGGGGGCGCACTTTTTGGCATCTAGCGTCGCCACGGTAACACTTTTGAAAGAGAAAAGTAATGCGCGTAGTCGCAAGATGGAGACGCACATTTTGATGTATAACACACTTGGGGGCACGTTACGGTTCGGGCTGAATTAATTCTTGAAGGAATGGCATATATCGCTCCAAAATTACACGATTAATTCAGAATGTTCAAAATGGCCGACATCCTGTTCGGTTTCGGGCATGACCCCAAGAGACTTTTGTTTACGTTGCGCCATGATACAGGGGTGTACTGATTTTCGTGCATGTACGTCAAACCGTATTGTGGGGCTGAGGCACGAAGTTTTCTAGGGGGCGCTGTCGAGCCATTAGGCCACGCCCATTAATGCAAACCAATAAATATCAAATTTATTAAAATCACAGGGAGGAAAAAAAATAAAAAATATAGACACAGTACACATAAATTACGTAATAAAAAGTAATTATCACATCTGTGCACTCATAAAATGTGTCTGACTTAATTTTTCAAGCCTTCCCATCACATACTGGGTTTATTCAGAGTTGTTTTTTGTGCTGACCGAAATACATAGGTTTCAATGGCGCCGGCCAAATGAGTGTGTATTGCATGTTCTTAAACTTTTCTTCCATGTGACTTCATGCTGGTCTCTAATTGGTTACTCAAAGACTCTACTCCGGGCGCAGCTCTCTGCGCCGGTGGCCAATCAGCGTGTTTTCTGTCATTCTTCATCCAATCTGATTGATTCATGAGCTGTCAATCAAAGTCACACCCCTGACAGTGTAGACGCGCGACTGCAACTGTCACTCGCATACAAATGGAGTCACAACCATAGACATCTATCCGTATCCGCCCCATGGAGCTGCTGCGATACGTCAACGACGCCGCCATATTGGATGTGGCAAGACTGTGCTGTAAACTAATACAAGTAGATGGACTTATTTTCATAAAGCGCCTTTCTACAAAGAAATGTACGTAACATATTTGAACCATTTTTCAGACAATATCTCTCAATATCTCTATATAATAACTGAAAAAATCTGAAAAATGGTTCAAATATGTTATGTTGTTACTTGAAAAATTTGAATATGTTTATGTAAAATATGCTACATGTATATGTAGTATATGTATATGTATATGTAGTATATGTAGTGATATGTAATAAAAAATAACAAAAAAATTGATGTTCAAGTAGAGTTTATAGTTGTGTTGTAATCCCCACTTGCCAATGCGCCCCACCCAAATTTTTTATCACCAGCCGCCACTGTTTGCATTACATGATTTATTGTCCCTTTTCATGTAGTTAATGTTTTTTCATGTGTAGTTTAGGCATCAGAATTTATCCGAAGTGTCGTCTTGCCATCTTGACACTTATGTAAATAAATTCTGATTAATTTGAATGAAAGTTGTTTGTGTTTATTTTACGCATATTTTGTTACAAATGCCAGGGCCTGTGTTCGAACTCCTCCCTTCACTATTATTCTAAAGAATAATCTATCTTGAGACTGATTCTGCTGTTAGTTATCATTTTCCTGATTACATCAGGTGGTGCCCCATTTTGATTAAGTAATTTTGATAATTCAATTTGATAAATAATCTACTTTATTAATTATTAATAATTGTCGAAGGACAATTATTAATAACTATTTTGATGACTGAACAGCATGCCCTCTGTGGAACAATTGAAACCAAATCTTAATAAGTATAACTAGAAGTAGAAAAAGACAGCAGCAAATGCCTTCAATGAAGTCGGGTGAACAGAGTTCGCGTCCATGAGCAACCATAGTGGAGGAGCCTCAACATCTCCATAATTAACCCAAAAGGTAAAATTTCTAATATTTGTTGCCCAGTGATAATAAAGAAAGTTTGGTAATACCATCCCACCTAAAGCTTTGGACCTCTGTAAAATTTGCCAGCGCAACTTGGGAGTTTTCCCATTCCAAATGAAATCCAATCCATCTACTTTACGAAAAAATTAAAGAGGAAGGAAAATGGGATGCATTAAAATAAGTATAAAAAGCGTGGGAAAATGTTCATTTTAACTGCATTTGATTTATATACAGAGAATCTGCTAAATGTTTCTAAGATTGAGAGGGCTGCAAGAATTGAACGTGACAAGTCAGACAATAACAACAACAGATCATCTGCGTAGAGCGACACCCTCTGTTCCACACCATTTCTGACCATACCACATATCTCAGGATGAGATCGCAAAGCAATTGACAGAGGCTCCATCGCAATAGCGAGTAGGAGTGGGATTAAAGGGCATCCTTGCCTTGTAGAACGATGTAAAAGAAAATATTCTGGGTTTATACCATTTGTCTTGACCATGGCCTCAGGAGAAGCATATAATAATTTAACCCACGAAACAAAATTTACCCCAAATTCAAATTTCTCCAAAACAAAAGAAAGATAATCCCACTCTACCCTGTCAAACGCCTTCTCGGCATCCAGAGCTATCAGAGCTTCTGAAAGAGCAGTCGGACGGGGATCGTAAATACCGTTAAACACCTTCCTAAGATTAACAAAGAAGTGTCTGTTATGAATAAACCCAGTTTGGTCTAAAGATATAGTTCAAGTTAGGACAGCTTCCAAGTGTCTGGCTAACAATTTGTGAAAATATATTGAAATCAACATTCCGCAGACTGACGGGTCGATATGAACCACATGATAGTGGGTCTTTGTCCTTCTTTAAAAGCAGACAGATGCAAGCCTGGTTTAGGGTGTGGGGAACTGTTCCAGCACAGTAAGACTCAGTTAGCATCTGTTGGGCCACAGTCCAATGTGAACATGGGAAGCCTTAATTTGAACTTTAGGGCCCAGCTCTGAGGACTCAATCTAAGACCAGCCTTGATTTTCTTATAGCTGACCGCATGGTTGAAACAAAGGAACCTTCATAATGACTCGAAGCCCAAGCAAGATTTGCATTTATGGCCCTTCGGTGATAAGGAATAGCACCCTCATTGGGCATAGACAAGACCAGATATACACAAAAGGGTTGACGAGACACAGGTGCGGACAATCAGGGGAGATGGGGACCAGGGAAGTCAAGACAAAACGGAAACATAAAGACACAGGTTTCAAAATAAAACCGTAACGGAAACAAACCGTGACACAGTGTCTTTCATCTGCTCCTTAGATAGTCCCGTAACAACGGCTAATTCTGTCACCAAAGGCGGATAGGGTTTTTTTTATTTTTTTTATGAATTTGCAAGATTGAATCAATCAACATAATTCTAAAATGAAAATGCAAAAGAAAACTAGCATAATTCTGGACACACACACTGCTGTCTTTTGTTACCACTATATAATAATCACCTTTTAATGTTTGTTCTCTTTTTAAAAATCATTATCTAAAATGATTACAATTATTTATTATTTAACTGAAACTAAGAGTTGGTTTAAGCCCCAACAATAAGGTTAGACAAATAGACTGCTAGCCCCATCATGTCTCCAAGTGTCCTTAGACGGGAGACTGAGTGGTGCATGTCCTCGTACAATGCAAAAATCTAGCCACCAAAACAGTCAAAAGCCAATCTTCTCCTGGTGCTACTCCCAAACCCAGAAGAAGCCCCAAAAAAGACCTGCAACTTTTAAAGTCAAACCCCACTGACAGTGATGTTCTGTTTCATGAACCTACCAAGCCTCTTACCACAATTTTCTTCTTTTTTTTTTTTTAAATATGCTGTGACGACCCTGTTTAATTGTGGGCATGCCTGACTTTCTCTCTGTTTTGTTTTTGAGGAGCCTGGTGTGAGCTGAGCTGATTGGGCTGATTTGGAGCACCTGGGCCCAGTGTTCCAGGCTATAAAACCTCCCTGCCTTCAGTGTGGCTCTTTCTTCCCTGCCAGCCCCATTCATTTGTTTGGTTTTTGATTCTATTTTTCTTAACAACACGCACCACACATTTTCCACATTCACACACATTGACACTACTGATGCTGACCTCCACACCTCACAAGTTGGTTTGTTTTGCATTTGCCCTGTTTTTCTTTAAAATAAATAGCATATTTGTATTTGCACTGTGTTGTTGTCCATTTTTGTCATGGCCTACGGGCCAGGTTATGACAATGCACATTAAGTTGCATATATTTGAATGCTGTAAACATTATCTCAAATGCAGTCAATATCGAAGAGAAAATCTTCTGAATCAATTTCTTATAACCATAGCTGACCTCTCCATGAGTGGTGCCTTGTTATCTCGGTCAAGCTTACAAAAACTGGCCAAAGACCCAAAACTAATCTCATCTCGTAGATGTCAGAGAGATGACCCAGTTATTCCTCTCTCTGAGTTCATTTCCTCTGTCAAAAACTGGGATGCAGACAAAAAGATGTCAGGGGAGCACTTAAAGTGAACAATGAGGACTTTTATTGCCTCACATCTTCCTCTGACACCAGGTACCTCATCAATGTGAGTAAATTATGTCAAATAAAAGTACAAAAGTACAAAGACCTACCATTGCCACTTACATGATACCACAAAATCAAGCTGGATTCTTGCAGTAATAATCCCTTTTTATAGAGCGATAACTGGTTAATTTGAAATCTGCAGTCTTGTGACTGTCTTTCTGCCACTGTGCAATACATCTTCTCCTGTAAAAAACACCTATTACTTTTTTTTTTTAATAATTAATATAAACAAGAGAGAAAACAAACATACACACAGACACGAGAACAGGCAGAGACAAAAACAGCAATTATTGTATTTCAGGTCTCTGAAACTGAATCAAGACTAGGCTACTACGATTAACTGTCTCTCAAAATTGTGGAGTGAGTATGTAGGTGAGTGAGCAGGTGTGTATGCCTGTGTAACTGTGGCTGCAAAGTGAAAACAAGGCTTTACCTGAACTGCAACTATAGTGGAGGAGGGAGGGCACAACCACGCTACCCGAGAGACCAGATGTCGACAAGGAAGAAACCCGAACCCAGGCCACCCACAGCCCCATGGAGGACCAGAAGAGGGTGGGAGGAAACCCCCCGCCAGCAAGCCCCGCCCACTCCTTGCAGGCGACAGAGGGAAGCCCCGGGCAGAGCCCCCATGACCACAGGAGGAGGCAGCCAGGAAACCCACAGTGATGGACCAGGACCCAGTCGAGCACCAACCACCCGGCATGGGCCGATCATGCGGCCAGGAGGTCCACACCCTCCAGGCTCACGACCCCCACTCGGCGAGAGGCCAGCCTGCCCAGAGAGACGGGGCCACCCCGACCGTCGACGCTGGTGGACCGGCACATCGGAATAAGAGTAATGATATGGAATACATGTCGCTTTATTGTCCTGCTTCACCTTGTACTTCAGATGTAGAAACCATTGAAATTTAAGGCTTATCAAAATATACCTTGAAATAACAGAAAGAGAAAAATGACAAAGATTAAATGGTATTTATTCTTACGAGGCTAAAATTGACGTAAGTTGATCTCTGTATTCATGTGTGAATGTAAAAGCATTTTTACTTTTTAGTTTAACCCATTTTTATAAGACTTCTTTCCATCTTTTTCCTTCTCCTTTTGTCTTTCTAATTTAGCCCAAAAAACCTCATTGATGCAGGAACTAATGTTCTCTGTGTGGTTCTCCAGGGATGACTGCGTGCAAGAATTAGGTCTCTCGGTAGACGTGTTGTAGGTATTTTTGCTCCGACAGTTTGAGGCTACAGCAAGCAGAGCGATAGCGGGTATGAAATGGAAGGATTGTTGAATCTGTGGTGCGTGTTTGTGTGTGTCTTCAACAGAGGGAGAGTGTGGCCATGCCACACAAGTTTTTGGAGAGGACACCATCTGGCCACAGGCTCAGCACGACTGCAAGATGACAAACAAAACACGCGTGGATTAAAGGTCTCTACAGAGGCACACATGAATGCATGTGCTCACATAGTCAAATTAATCAGTGCTAATTGTCTCATGAGGTCAATGATCTGATTGAGGTCAGTAATGATTTGTGCAAGATGTTCAGGAGAGAAAGTCTTCCCTTTGAAATTGAAATTGGGAAAATTTCAAAAGTGTTGTACGTAAATTGTCCTGCGTTGATAGACTGTGAAAAGTTATCTAATTGAACTGTCTGCAAAACAAAATTTGCAATATATTAGGGCTGATTATTGAACAGGTTACTGATCTTGTAATTTGTGACTGGGACAATATTACATTGATAAAAGTTAGTGACGTAGACAGTATATATATGCATATATATGCATGTTTCTTTTTTGTTTCACTTTGCATCATCTATGTAAGAAACATAACAACTTATCCTCAACTTTTACCCTACTACTTTTCTGGAAAAAATGTGAAATGTGGCTTTATTATTGAAGACAATGGCATATGCGTCCAGGAACACCGCCGGAACAGGAACAGGGGGCGATGCGTCCAGGATCACCGCCGGAACAGGAACAGGGGGCGATGCGTCCAGGACCACCGCCGGAGCAGAGGCCGATGCGTCCAGGACCACCGCCGGAGCAGGAACAAGCTGGGGCTGGGGCTGGCGCCGACGCCGTCGTCATTGTCTCCCCTGAGCTTGCAGGCTCCTGGGCCCACCCAGAGCCAGGCGTCTTCCCCAGAAGGGGGACTCCTCCTCCTCGGCCCAGCGCATGTTCTTTGCCAATTCCCGGCAGAAGAACTTCAGCAGCGTGATGAGCTCTCCCGCTGGGTCCATCTGGTCGGTCCGTTCTGTCACGAGGTGTGGTTGATGAGGACCCAAAAGCAGGAGAACAGGAGGCAGGAGTTCGCAACAAAACAGGATTTATTTAGCAAAACAAAAACCAAAAGCGCTGCAGAGCAGGATCAGAGGCTGAACAAAAACAGGAATCCAAAAAACCAGAGGAGACATGGAGGGAACAAACAGTACGGACCGACAAGGAGCAGGGGAAAGACAAGACCAGATATACACAAGGGGGTAACGAGACACAGGTGCAGACAATCAGGGCAGATGGGAAACAGGAGGGACAGAACTGAAACTCAAAAACTGGGGGGAAGTGTCAAACCCTGGGACTAATAAATTATTCTGAATCTGAAATCTGAATCTGAATTAATATTATGAAGTGTGCACTCTTATATCCATTGATCCATTCTCTATACCTATTTCCTATTCAGGGTCACAAGGGTCTCCCACCTCTCTTCAGGCGAAAGGGTGTTCACCCTGGACACGTCACCAGTCCATCCATGTGTGTGCAATTGTACCCAAAAGAATTTGCGATGTAGACTTGAAAGTGGTGAATAAGTATATATTGCAAGCAATATTTGAGTTGTTTTCACATTTATGTCACCTAAAAGGGCAATTTTCCATAAACTTAAAGTTGTTTTTTTTTGTCTTGGCTAATGAACAAATTAGGTTTTGAAGCAGATAATTCAGGCCAGTCTCATTTTCAAGACAACACACATCAGTCTTCTCAGGTTGACGTAGCATCCCAAATTAAGGTTGTTCTTTAGGTTCAATTTTAAATCTGTATGGTAATAATTATTAAATACTATATTTTCGGGGGCACAGTGGCGCAGCTGGTAAAGTAAAGTAATGTGCAAGAATTAAGAAAAATTAAGAAAGTGAAGAATTAAGTTTACTTGATTCTGTCGGACTCAGAATTCATTTGTCAAGATCCCATTACTAATTCTCCACTATCTACTATCCCTCCAGCCTCCTTATTTTGTGGTTCCTTTGAGTCATTGTTTTCCTTTTTTTTTATTGCTTCCATCACAAGATGAGAAAAGTTACACTTTTCACATTAGCCTTAGCCAATCAATGCTACTGCTAACCAATCAAATCATACATGTAAATTGCTGAACCATAAGAATCTTCTTTTTATCAGTTATTTGTCATAAATTACAGATTTTGGTCAGCATTTGTTGTTTTTGACAACCTATATTATCCATTCATCCATCCATTTTTAATCTGGGACTGTGTCACGCCCTTGTAGTCTAAGCAGAAATGCCCAAACTTCCAGTTCCTGCAGCCTTTCCAGGGGGGATTCCGAGGCTTTTCCAGGCCAGCCGAGAGACATAGTCTCTGCAGCGTGTCCTGAGTGTTCCCCAGGGTCTCCTCGTGTGCGACATGCTTGGGACACCTCCCTAGGGAGATATCCAGGGGGCATCAAGATCAGATGTCCAAACCACCTCAGCTTACTCCGTGTAACAACTCATAATGTAATAATGGCTCATAATGTAATAACGGCTCATAATGTAATAACTTAAATGTTATAAAAGTTCATAATGTAATAATTGGCTCATAATGTAATAAAATCATGAGTGCATAACGTAATAATGGCTTTGCGAATAATGTAATAATGTAATAACTTATTACATTATGAGCCTTACTGGCGACGCTCATAATGTAATAACAGCTCATAATGTAATAATGGCTCATATTGTGAGAAAGGTGTTGCATTATCATCATTTTTACCTCTGCCATTCCTGCAGGGGTGGAAGGAAATGCTTTCACCTCTCTTTGTGTGTCTGTCTGTCTGTCAGCAGGATCACACAATTTCTGCGACACGTGGTGGCGCATTGGCCAATTTAGATGCCATATAACTCCGCCCCCAATACGCGGCGGGCCACATTAACAGGAAGAGAAGACTTATTGTTTAACGCATCATCCCCTATAGGTCAAATCCATGGTATAAAGGTCACAATATAGCACACACTGATAACAAGAATGGACTTATGGGCAGAAGTCTGTGTTTGTGTTTGACTATGGTTTGTACATAGGTGGCGCTACGGTAACCAACTCAAAAGCTGGCACGACAAGAGGGTGGATTAGGGAAGAAGGAGGGTTGGCTGTAGTTCATGTAGTTTAAAAGAGCATTTTCTTTGTTTACTATTGCTACAATAAATGCAGGACACAATAACTTCTACAATAAAAACACATTTAAGATTGGTCTTTTCAAAGTAAGTGAACACTATTTCCTTCCATACAACCTGATGAGGTCCTTCCAGGCAAAATATTGCTGTTTTTTATTGTTGGTCTTACTGCCAATTTAAAGCTAGGGTCTACGATATTCTGTTTTTTTTTTTTTTTTTAAAGGCACCTTCTCCCCACACACATCCCCTCCCCCCTGTGCTCTGGCTCTCATGATGCTCCCACCTCCGACACACCCCCTCCGGTACGGGAGCCAGCCGTACTTTCAAATTCAGAAATGGGAGGCGGGAAGTAGATATTAGGGTCAACTCTGCTACGTTCGGAACAAGCAGTCTTTTTTTTACAACAACCCAGCGTCATCTACTTCTTTTTTTCTTCTTCTTCATTGTGTTACTGTGCTTATTGTGTACTTGTTTGTTTTTGTTTTTTTTAACATGATTGCAATTTCAAGCGCTAACTTGAACTTTGCAAGTTAATGAGCGTTCCCCAAACAGCTTCTTGCATATATTTCACAATAAAAGCATTTTTTGAGAAATGAATGGTGTATGCCCACTGAAACACTAGGGGGCTTATAATTTGAAAAGGATGCAGATTGTGTTAAATTTGTATTAACAGTGTCATGCAGTAACTTCAACACTGCAAATGGAATATTTCTTATTAAAATACAATGAATGAGGATTTTGAAAGAGAAAACGAAGGTCATGTTAGGTAGTTTAGGTAGATAAAGATCTCTGTCACATTTGAATAAAATAATCTATTTGTATAAAGGATCTTTTTTTAAATATAAATTATATTATCACGGCCCCCTTGCAATTATACCACGGACCACTAGCGGTTGAGAATCACTGATCTAGTTCAAAAATTTTTGCAAAATGTTTATACATTTATTTCACGTTTAAAACATAATAATGTATTTGTTTCGTTTTTTGCCTGATGAATGCTGTCCTACTAAGGAGTGCTCGTTGAAAGCTTGACTGTGATCTTTCCAAATCAAAAAAGACAGTGAATGTTTTCTATGTGTCCATGTAGAAGGAAATGCTGGTACATTTATTGTATCAAGGGAGGAGTGGAGGAGGAGTTTGATGAAATACAGTGACTGCAGCTAGCAAGACAGAATGTGCTCCATTAAGTCACTACATTTAATTCTATCATCATGCACACAGTTAATAAAAAACACTGCATTACCGCAGTGTAGGTGATCCCTCCACTGCCTTTTGTTATGCACCGTTACAATGTCACAAGCTCAAGTTACAATGGCAATGTTGGCCCTGAGCTTTGTAATGTGAAGTTCTGTGACACTATTTCAGATCATAAAAGAGACAAAGACAATGTTAAGTTGTGGGTGTGGCTGTGTGTGTGTGTATGTGTGTGCTTGCATGTGAATGTGTGTGATGAGGAGCGAGTGGAATAGAGAATGAGAACACGTGCCTGTGTTTTATATCTGGATGTCCTTTTTTCATGAATGCCATTCACAATGTCTGGCCAATCACTCAGACGTGACCACATTAAAGTGCTGTTCAGTGGCCAACAGACACACACAGAGGGGAGGGCGAGAGGGATCATAAATTTAAGAAGAATTCACCAAAGCAATATTTAACTTATTCTTTGACTCTAGCCTATATATTTGCAGCAGCAAATCCTGTGAGCGCCTGGTTTTGTAAAAGGAACTTATACAGTACTTGACATGAAAAAAGCACATAGGGTTTAGTTTGATTTTCACTAATAATTTCTGCAGGCTTTCCACTGGGAAAAAAAAGAAAAGAAAAAAAACTTCTGCAATACTGAAAATGAGCCTTGCTGAAATTAAATAAACTGATCTCCTTACAGAACCCTCTTTTTTTCAGCTCTTTGAGTCCACCCAGTTGCTGCCTCTTACACCAATGTAAATTCATACTGTGGGAAAAAATTCACATTTCAAACAAGCTCAGACACTGAACTATAATCAAAACTAAATAAATAATCAAACTTCAAAACACTGAATATGTTATCCAAATATATTATCCAAAATAAATTTAAAGCTCATATTAAGACATTAGGTTAATCTGCCGGGGCGCCAGATGGCTTGGGGAGGATCTGGGCCGGATAACGTGATCCTTCTACGTCTGGGGAAAAGAAGCTGCTGGTTCACACCTCAAGTTAAGGAGGAGACTTGAGCTCAGTATGGCCCTCCCATCCACTTCTGAACTCCATCAAAAGCTAAACCTACAGAACACATGCCTGTGCACCTGCCTAGACATAAAAAGTGGTGACGTCAGTAAGGTTAAGACCTGTGTTAAACTGGCCCATGCAAAAACCTAGGAAATGTCACAGTTTGATTATTCAGTTCCTCTTTTATTTTGAAACCCGTGTCTTTGTGTTTCAGTTTTGTTTTGACTTCCCTTGTTCCCATTTGCCCTGATCGTCTGCACCTGTGTCTCGTTAACCCTTCTGTGTATATCTGGTCTTGTCTTTCCCTTGCTCCCTGCTGGTCCATATCGTTTCATCCCTCCATGTTTCCTGTTAGGTTTTTCTCTCTGCTCTCGTGCTTTTTGGTCAACCCTGCTCAGCAGCGCTTTTGGTTTGTTTTTTGATATTAAATCACCTTTTTTTGGAACTCCTGCCTCCTGGTCTCTCCTGCATTTGGGTCCTCGTATACCAACTTGTGACGGGAAAATAGTCTCAGTTGTTTGTACTTCATGAGCAGACCCAAGAACAAGCTCTGGTTGTCCCCTGGATTTGGGGATGGATGATGCAGAAATAATTCCAAGCATTTTTGATCATATAAAAGTATTACACAGGCAACAAACCAAATAAATGACAATGGGGGCAACACTCAGCTTTAAGTCTATGAATCATCATTTAAACAAAACACAATTTAAAAAATTTGCAAATAGAAGAAAGGCAGAGTGCCACATAAACAAGCTGTCACATTCAACAAAAACATGCTTGTTATTGACTGAAAGCTAAGACTCTGCAGATTGTAACATACGAATGCTAACCTCTCGGTGGCAAAAACTCCCTGAGGCAGCAGTCAAAGAACAGCAATAAAAAAAAAATTATAAACACTACAATTTCTACAGCTCAAATCTCAACAAGGTGTTTCCCCATCACAAATCATATTACATTGGAAAGCTTCACTCGATCCATATAATCAATAGTCATCTATATCATGGATTTAATTTAATGTGCCACATATGCAACAACAGTCTACAACTTATCCCGTCATTCTTTGTTTTTTTTTGCAGTCCCCAACCTCCAGATATGACTGTTTTTTCATGTTAATGTCAATAAACATAATTTATGATCAAATTGTAAACATATTTCTTAACCAATTAAAAACATGTAATTAAATGCCTACCTACTGCCAAAGTGATTATTTTTTTTAATAGCAAGGATTTCTTTTCTGATAGGTTCCTCGAATATTTTATTCTTTTCACAAAATATTTCAAACATGCTGCATTTATTTAGTCCCAGAAAAAAAAACTAAAACACATACAAGAAGTACTGTTTTTCATGATAGTTTCAACAATTATCCAACAGTTTCTGAGTAATATGTAATAACTGAGTCTGAGACTGTGTAATAACCGGCAATTAAGACCTAACTTAACTGTGCAGGTGCTTAATTGGAACTCTGTATGACAGGAAGTCACACTGAAAGGTTTTTATGCAGGTCAGAATGCTGTCACAGCAGATGTGACACCAGTGGGCTAACCATGCAGGCCATGAGATAGAAAGGATTCAGGCAGGAAGGCGGTCTGGTGGGGATGTAAGAGGACAGCAAGAAAGGAAGGCCAGTTACATCTCAGGTGCACTGACTCAAATGGTCAGCCAGGCAGACAGACAGACAGAAAGGTTGGGAATTGTTTGAAGGTGCCTCCCACCACCACAGGGGGTTCTCAAAAGAGTTAGGCAGGTGGCATGAGATATGCCACTGAAACCACTGATGACAATCTAATGTAATGGAAGGTTTTAAAGGCCCAGTAATTCATACAAGAAATCTATAATTGAAATGTATTTACATTAGCCTCTCTTAGACATGTCTTCCTCAGATCTGATTCAGCACATCAGCCTTTTCACATGTACAGTGGGGCAAAAAAGTATTTAGTCAGACACCAGTTGTGCTAGTTCTCCCACTTAAAAAGATACGAGAGGCCTGTGATTGTCATCACAGGTATATCTCAACTATGAAAGACAAAATGAAAAAAAAAAATACAGAAAAACACATCGTCTAATTTTTAAATAATGTATTCGCAAATTATGGTGGAAAATACGTATTTGGTCAATAACAAAAGTTAATCTCAATACTTTGTTAAATACCGTTTGTTGGCAATGACAGAGGTCAGATGTTTTCTGTAAGTCTTCAAAAGGTTTTCATACACTGTTGCTGGTATTTTGGCCCATTCCTCCATGCAGATCTCCTCTAGAGCAGTGAAGCAGTGAAGATTTTCTATGGGGTTGAGATCTGGAGACTGGCTAGGCCACTCCAGGACCTTGAAATGTCTTTTACAAAGCCACTCCTTCGATGCCCGGGCGGTGTGTTTGGGATCATTGCTGAAAGACCCAGCCACGTTTCATCTTCAAGGCTCTTGCTGATGGAAGGAGGTTTTCCCTCAAAATCTCATGATACATGGCCCCATTCATTCTTTCCCTTAAACAGATCAGTCGTCCTGGTCCCTTTGCAGAAAAACATCCCCAAAGCATGATGTTTCCACTCCCATGCTTCACAGTAGGTTTGGTGTTCTTTGGATGTAACTTGGCTTTCTTTCTCCTCCAAACACGACAAGTTGTGTTTCTACCAAAAAGTTATATTTTGATTTCATCTGACCATATAACATTCTCTGTTACTGATGGTAGCCTTTGTTACTCTGGTCTCAGCTCTCTGCAGGTCATTCACTAGGTCCTCCCGTGTGGTTCTGGGATTTTTACTCACCGTTCTTGTGATCATTTTTACCCCATGGGGTGAGACTTGCGTGGAGCCCCGTATCGAGGGAGATTGTCAGTGGTCTTGTATGTCTTCCATTTTCTAATAATTGTTCCCATAGTTGATTTCTTCACACCAAGCTGCTTACAGCTAGCTACAGGTCTACAATTGTGTTTCTCACGTCCTTAGGCCATAGTGGAGTTTGGAGTGTGACTGTTTGAGGTTGTGGACAGGTGTCTTTTATACTGATAACCAGTTAAAACAGGTGTCGTTAATACAGGTAACAAGTGGAGGACAGAGGAGCCTCTTATAGAAAAAGTTACAGGTCTGTGAAAGCCAGAGATCTTGCTTGTTTGTAGGTGACCAACTACTTATTTTACCAAGGAAATTACCAATTAATTCAGTAAAAATCCTACAATGTGATTTCCTGGATTCTCTCCCCCCATTCTGTCTCTCATAGTTGAAGTATACCTATGATGAAGATTACAGGCCTCTCTCATCTTTGTAAGTGGGAGAACTTGCACAATTGGTGGTTGACTAAATATTTTTTTGCCACACTGTATTTGTTATTTTACTGACTGTCATGGCACACATTCTGTAGCTTTAAATTGATTTTCTTTGCACCACCTTGTGGAGGTTAGTGGTGTTAAACAGGTTTGACTGTTAAGTGTTTTCTGAGTGGTCAGTTCAAATCACATGACTCAAAAGCAGGAAGTCAGCCTGGAAAAGTGAAACTAAACATAAAACTTCTCCATGCGGTCAGTCTGAGAGCTCCTCTTCTACTTCTCGATTTTGCCTTGGAAACTCATTGTTTGTAAATTCATATTTGTTTCTGTGCAAACGTGCATATATATTATTTTATACCCTTAATTATTTTCTGATAAATACCCTATTTGTAGTTGTGCTGCATAATTCAACAAATGGATGGCAACCCTCGGCTGTACAGTATGTGTGCATTCATCTGTCTCTTTTCATTTCAGCTTGAAGCTATAGTTAAGCAGTATTATTAGACATTTCATCCCTCATGGTTAGAGATCTGTTTGCATGTGGTGACAGAGTGTTCACTGAGGTGCCTTTATCAAGCAGTGATGGCCTTAAAATGTCAAGCAGTTCACTTGAATGCCTCTTGCCATGTCCACACAACTTAGTCAGTCATCTAGACATCAACATTACAGAGGCACATTTGAATATATGATCCTTTACTCTGTGTCATTGTGATGAAGCCCTCCAATGAACCAAAATAAGACGATTTTTGCCATTGCTTTTATAACCAATAAAAAAACCCTCACTAATATTACTTTTGAAGCAAAATCTCAAGTGATACATTTTTTTGCCAAAGACAATTGGTTTTATTGACTTTCATATCACTAATTATTATATAATACAAGACCTGAAATGCTTCCAATGGCCTTATTCTCTTCACGTTACAATGAAATCTTTTTTTTTGTTACCCTCGTCATTTTTCATTTTGGAGAAGTTACATTTGACATGGCACTTGTCAAACCCAAAGTGACCATTGTCCTTTTCTTTCTTTTGCTATATCATTTAAAGTAAAAATAAGAAATAAAGAAATAAAAATCTAGCTGGTGAACTCATTAGCCCCAATCTGTACTTTCTACTTTATGCTGCGTCAGTCTGACAGAAATGTATGCCCCGTGAGCTGAATGAAGGGTTTGTAGAGGCCTTATGTCAGCCTGTGTGACAATAGCTGACAGGTTCAAGGGGTGAATGAGGGCTTTTCATGAAAGAGAATGGCAGTTTTACAGACCACCAGCTGCCTGCAAACACTCCTTTCTAACCTCCTATCCACAGCATGTGCCCTGAGTGTGTATAAGTGAGTGATGTGTGATTGTACATGGCTGTTTACTGACAAGGCGTAGTATGCATTTGCTGCACTGGCAAAGCATTTGTAACTATGCAGGCTCAAATTAATTGTTTATGCATTTTAATTTTGGGATTGTGTTAGAATCACTGTGTGACCAATGAGTTATTTTGAGTAATGGTTTGTCAAGGGTTCAGTGATGAGTTATGCAGCAACTGGGAAATACATTTAAAATATCAATTTGAAAGGTCTCCTGGGCTCTATGAAGCAACATTTAGGGTTACAACCACAGTGCATATTAATTTATTTGCTATATGGCCAGCAGATGAGAATGTCCCCGGAGCTCAATCATTTAATCCACCGTGACGTGTAAAGTGGTAAATCTCAACAGGGATTAGAAATGGGATATGCCTTTAAATTTACACGCTGGATGTCAGGACAGGACAATTTTAGGAATGATTTATAGCACTAAGTCACATGTGCTAGACCCAAGACCCAAGGGCCAAATCTGGTCACCATTTAATTTATCCGGCCTACAAGAGTATGAAAAGACAACTATACATGCTTAAAAAGAAAAATGAAAGTGCTGGGTTGTTTTAATGAGCCAAAAGCTTGGTATCTGCTGTTGAGTCATGGGTTGGGTTGCTTTGGCCAAACATTCAACCAAAGATTTTGACTCCTCAGTTTAGGCTCAAAAGTAACCTAATTTTTGCCAAAACAACCTGTGACAGGAGAGTTGAGGAGTTACTTGCTGCACTAGTTTGCGGAATGAACAGTGGTGTACTAGTAAAAGACTCATCCTAATTCAGAACCCAACCCTGCTGCATCAAACTAACCTATAGCTGGACTGATCTTTATGACCCAACATAGGTTGGAAGATAACCCAAATGATGTTATTTTTAAGTCAGCAGTTTTTTAAAATACAGTTCTATTCCATTTTAGAGACCTGCATGTCCTCGAATTACACTATCAAAGTCTCAATTTCAGGATCTGCTCCATGATGGCATCCACCCAATGGATTTCAGCATTTCAAATTAGCTATTATCTATGAGAGTTTTGTGGTAAAGTGATGGGAAGAAAAATGTCCAAGAAAAGAACAGTATATATGGAGGGAAGGCAACTTAAAAGAGACATGGGATACTTGATAGATACATCCTCTACGATGTGTTTCTGCTTAATGAAGAAAAATTTATGTTTTCTTTGCTTGGGGACTGCCACAGGGCACATAAAATACAGTTTCTGTTTGTCCTTCAACACACAGCAAGAATATTAACCTTAGCTGACAAAAAAGCAAAACAAAGTCAATGATTTTTTTTTTTTTTTCAAGCAGAGGCTGTAAACTGTATAGGAAGAATGTACAAATCCCTCTGTGATGTCAACCACGTTTGTGAAGATTGGTTTTGAAGCCCATTTTTCAGAGCTATGGGGGGCAGGAGCTGACTCGGCCCAAACCCACTTCGTCCAAAAATGGGCAAATAGGTAGAACAAACTAGTTTTGCAAACTCCTCAGTAAGGAATGTACTGTTGATATTGGCTACCCTAACAGTAGCTAGAAGTTGCTAAATATGTCATCACCTCATGTGGATAATTTATAATTTGCATGTAATTGTAATTGATGATAGGTCCTTCAGCCAATCCATGCCTGATCCATGCCAGAGGAGCTGCAGAGCTGCCAGTGAATATTTCCAATGGAACTGTTTCACTGGTTGTTTTTGTGGTGAAATCAGAAACAAGTGCAGTGTTCAGCTTATGTTCCATTGCACAAGCTGCCTGCTCTTAGCTACTGTAAGCTTTGTCCTCTGGCTCTTTCGGGCCAACACATGCCCAGTTAAAGTAGTCAGTACAATTAACAGCAAAACAAAATGTATTCTCCAAGCTCTGCCTATGCTGCTCTGGCTATCTTGCTAAAACGCACCTCAATCCAAAGGCCACTAACCAATCAATAGCCTTTGCTGGCACTAGCTAGGACCCTAGGCTGGGCTAAAATGGCATCTCCCCGGGCCGCTCGGTGGCACAGTGGGTTAAGCAGCGGCTCATATACTTGAGGCTACAGTCCTCTCCCTGCAGCGGTCGCAGGTTCGAATCCCGGCCTGCGCACCTTTGCTGCGTGTCTTCCCCGTTCTCTCTCTCTACCCCTTTCATATCTGCATCTTCAATAAAGGGCCACTAGAGCCCAAAAAAATCTTTAAAAAAAAAAGAAAAAAAAAAAAAAAAAAAAAATGGCATCTCCCAGATGGACCAGCTGAAATGGCAACCATTTTTGTCCAAATGACTCTTTCAGGCAAACCTAAAGCTGGTTACAGCATTTTTCCTACCACAATTAACTATACAACAAGCCATATCATCTTTAAAATAAGACTGATTTTGCTCTCTTTACCCTTAATTCTCAGGAACCATGTCAATTTTGCCAAAAATGCAAAGTAGCCAACATGATGACATCGAACCATTAACACAACAGACTGCAAGTGCCAATATCACACAAGTTTCAACTTTAGCTTTTAGCTTGTCAAAAGATGCTATCACGAACTGACTCATAAAAGTATGTGGAAATCCAATTCAAACTTATGTGGCATTTCCGCTTGTTGTTGAAGACACCACATTTGATCACCCTTTCAGTTACAGGAAGCCCAAAACAAAATAGTCTGACATCCTTGCCGCAAGTGTCAAGGAAATCTTTTTGAGACTAAATAATACAAATGTATAGTTTGCTGTCATCGGTTTAAGTTGCTTCTTCCTGATGAGTGAACTCCTTATAATGAAAAAAAGGCTTACTATCAGCTTTTAAACAGCTGTTTCTGCATGTCACACTGCTACCAACCCTCACTGTAAAGTTGCCGTGGTTACACACCGCAACATTTCAAGTCCTGCAGCAACCAGGGATACTATGACACAATCACAACTCTTTTCTGCTATCGACCCTCTCTGTATAGATCTGCAAAAGCTCGAAATCTCGAAGGTGTGTTGAGCCGCATTTTGTAATAACGGTGCATTTTGTAATAAACGTCCAAAATGTAATAACTTTGTCATTTCATTTTGTAATAAACTGCCGCATTTTGTAATAAAGTACCCCAACGCATTTATGTAATACATTTTGCCGCATTATGTAATAAGTTATTGCATTTTGAGAAGATTATTACAAAATGCACTTGCAACTTTTTTATTCTCTAGAAAATGTAATAACATGGTGCATTATGAAATAACAATTCTAAAGCATAGTTTATTTGTTTATTATTGGCCTATATAATTTCAAACTTCAAATAGGCAACTAAAGTTATATTTGGAGTATTATACATAGATTTATTGGGCTACATGGCTCTAAGGGAAATTGCATAAAAAATAACAAAAGTCACTCTTGTATAAATTAATTGTTAAACAAACATCAATAATAGGTATTATTATGCACCATGTTATTATATTTCCTAGAAAATAAAAAAGTTGCAAGTGCATTTTATAATAATCTTCTGCAATAACTTATTACATAATGTGGCAAAATGTATTACAAAATGCGGCTTTATTACAAAATGAAATTAAAAAGTTATTACATTTTGGACGTTTATTACAAAATGCGGCGCTACAAGGTGTCACAAATACGCTCGTGAGAAGCGGCTCGTCTCGCTTCGCCACTACACGGGCTTGTGTTGCCCGCTGGAGGCGAGACGGGGGAAGGCACAGACACGGAAGAGAGGGATGAGACACACGGCGGCTTCCCATATATCTCCCCTTCCCTCGCTGTGGATAGTCGCGATAGTCCACTCTCTTCTCAACAGCAGAGGGAGAAGATCTTGGCCGAGTGACATGAAGCTAAACTACCAGCCAGCCCGAACTCTGCCGCAGCCCTGGAGAAAAGCATGTGGATAAAACCTAATGGAAGGTGGTGGTGGTGTATAGGCACATACACGAAGAGACCGTTTTTGTGTGTGTGTGTGTGTGTGTGTGTGGGGGGGGGTGTTCATCCTCCCTCCCTCCCTGCCTTGCTGCCATCCACAGGTTTGCCAGTCTGTCCCGCCCACCCCACACGGTGCGTTCCCTCCCTCACTTATTTATTTATTTTTTTATTCTAGGCGCACCCCCGCTTGCCAGAGCGCTCCTTATACTCCCCCCCTCTTTTCTTCACTCCGCTTCTTTCCCTCCTCTCGACAGCATCCAGAACTGTAGCGCATCCCTCTTTTTTTTTGCTCGCCTCCTCCTCCCTCTTTCCTTTGCCAGTTCTCTCTCTCCTCTGCTTCCCTTCAACACCCCCTTCCTCCCCCTCTCTCCCTCTCTCTCTCTCTCTCTCTCTCTCTCTCTCTCCGCCTCCCTAGCTATAGGTCCTTCACTTTTCTGACGCACTAAAAGGGAAACGGACCTGAGCGGAGAAAGGGAAGAAGAGAAAAAAAAGACAAAAAAGAGGAGCGCAGATATGATCCGCATGCTTTTGCTTTTGTCGCTGCGCCGGACGGAGAAGCCGTCCCGAAGTCGGGGGGAGAAAGGGTGGATTTGGGAGTGGATGAACAGAAGAAGTCCAGGACCTGCATTTTAACCCAAACTGCTGTAAGAAAAAAAAAAAGGGGGAGACGAAAAAGCAGGAGAAAGGACGCTCGCATGCTTATCACGTCTTCGTTTCTCCTCTCTTTTGCATCAGCTATACTGAGAGGGTGAGGAAAGAGGGAGATAAGAGAAGGGGGAAGAGAGGACGAGAGAGAGAGAGAGAGAGAGAACGATCTAACGAAATTCAAACTAGTGGTCTTTTCCCCGATGCTTTCCAATTGCACTGCAAAACTGAGGTGAGCGGTTATAGGCTGCCTTTGAAATAGAAAGTGTGTTCGTGCGTGTGTGTGTTTACTGCATCTTAGTGTCTGCATAGTCACTGACTTTAAAAGGGAGAAAGCCTAACCATATACATTAGGTGGAGCAATACACATTCCCCCGCTTAGTTGTTATTCAGTAAAGAAAAAAAAACAAAATCCTTTCAATGTCACGAAGAAAAGGCTGCTGCATTATGCCTGAAATGTTATTTCATCAACCGCGCAGCTCTTTCTCTTTTGGCAAGATTATTTTTCTTTTCTCTCGAGGGGGTCGAGGGCTGGATTCAGTAAATTAAAAAAAAAAATAATTTTTATTAGACGGCAACTTGTTCATCATCACCACCTCACTCTAACTTAGTTTGATCCAGCTGTGAGCAACACTGTTAATGCACCCGCGGCTCATTCTCATGCGCATCTCTCCTCCTCTCCCTCCTCGATGCCCCGTTCTCTCCGTTCTCTCCATCCCCCCCTCCTCCTCCTCCCCGTGTGCTCCCTCTGTTTCTCAGTAACGGCTCAGTCACCCTCATTTCTCGTCCTCTTCCTCGCAGCCCGGCATCGGACGGTGAGCGGGACTACAGGACACATCTCAAGAGGATATGTGAAGTTGGAAATCCCACGAAACTAAGTACGTATATACCAGCTCGATTTGACACACCTCAGGCGGGATTAAAAAAACGGCACGTAATGGTTTTTCGTTGCCCCTTTAGATGTTCATACTTTTAATTCTGACATCGCTTCCGGCTTTTTGATTTCTAACATGGAGGCGGAATCAATAAATCCTGGAGGATTACGCATGGACGGAGAGTGCACACATTTTTTTTTTCCAGTGAGATCATTTGAAAAGATTTTTTATTATAATAATACATTTAATACTGCATTCACTTGACAGATTTTCGGGGATTGCGGAATATTTCCTCCTTTCGTTCTCCCTGTCCCCCGATGTGACTTGGCTTTTGATTTCAGCACCATGGACAGCTTTTGACTGCGCGCGCGCGTGCGTGTGTGTGTGTGTGTGTGTGTGTGTGTGTGTGTGTGTGTGTGTGTGTGTGTGTGTGTGTGTGTGTGTGTGTGTGTGTGTGTGTGTGTGTGTGTGTGTGTGTGTGTGTGTGTGTGTGTGTGTGTTGGACTGAAAGGGGGAGGCGAATGGACAGACTTTCCTCATATCATCACGGATGAGGGGGATAAATTAATAAAAATCCTCTCTAGTGCTTTTCTTTATTTTTTAATAAAAGCCTAATTTAGGAGGCACTTTCTTTTTCTTTTCTTTTTCATTAACTTTTAAAAATTATTAGTTATTGTCAGAATTATTGCGACATGGATTATTCATGTGTGTGTGTGTGTGTGTGTGTGTGTGTGTGTGTGTGTGTGTGTGTGTGTGTGCGTATATATATATATATATATATATATATATATATATATATATATATATATATATATATATATATATATATGTATATATATATATATATATATATGTATATATATATAAATTATCATGCTTTGTGAAGTGGCTGCTTCCACTGGTTTTCACTCATGCCGATGTTCATCCAAAATACATTGCATTTAATGCTCTTTGGTCAAATTCAGGCTTGATTTCGAATGAATTAGATAACAGCATATTGGCACACTGAGCATTTCAGCTGTGAAAAAAACAGGAACCAGTTTTGTTTTTTTTTGGCTTTTCTGGTTGGCTTTTTGGGATATAAATATATATATATATTTTTTTCCCTTTCACACTAATTACCTTTTCCAGTTACATGTAGTAAAATGTCCTTACATGTAAACATATTGGTAATGTTTGCATAGACGGGTCTATGTATCCGTTACAATATATTGGCACAATGCAAGGTGCTCAACAATTCCAGTTTGTCTTCACTTGTAGTCACCAAGCTGACATCTATTCCCTTGTCTATGATAAAGCTTCAGTGCATTAACCCTAATTGCCACAACATTTTTTTTTGCACAGTCATAAAGGTTACACATCTTAAAAGACATATTGAGGTGCTGGTTATGTAATAAATAAGGCAAGGGGACAATGTCTCCTCACCCTTGCCGGCCGACTGTTGCCTCCGTTTATTCATGACGATAAGCATCTCCACTGTGATTTATTGTGACCTTACCAGCATGTCTGCTGTATAATAAATTGAATTTCTGCTTCCATAGTGATGTTAACCGTCTCAGTGTAGAGATTTGTTTGTGTTTATTTGTATCATATTATTCATTGAAGAGTGCCTGTATTGTATTTAGTTTGAAATACCAAGCAACGTTGCAAAACCTGAAGTGGTCTCCAACATTGTTCTATTATTCATTGGTATCTGTTTCAAAGCTGCCTTCCATTCTACTGAAACTAATGCACCCTTCCTCACTTCTCTCTCCCCCGTTCTTGCCTTCATCACCTCAAACTTTTCTTTGAGAGTGTGTGTGAGTGTGGAATTATGTGTGAAAATACAACGCCCACACATTGTCTCCCCCTCTCCTACCCACTCCTGCAATCTTTTCTCTGTTGCAGTGCTGTGAAGTGGCTCTCTCCCTGGAGCCAAGACTTCATCCCCTTGGTGTCAGCGAGGATGCTGTGGGTTACCTTGCTGAGCACCATAGCCTTAGGATGGACCACACCAATCCCACTGCTGGAGGACTCCGAGGAGATCGACGAGCCCTGCTTTGAGCCCTGTTACTGTGAGGTCAAGGAGGGGATCTTCCATGTCCACTGTGACAGCAAAGGATTTACAAATGTCAGCCAGATCGCCCAGATATGGAGCCGGCCCTTCAAGCTCAATCTGCAGAGAAACTCAATGAGGAAGCTTTACTTTAACAGCTTCCTCCATCTTAACAATGCCATCTCCATTAATCTGGGTAATAACGCCTTGCAAGACATTCATGCTGGGGCATTCAATGGCTTAGGAATACTGAAGCGGCTATTCCTCCATGAAAACAAACTGGAGGTTTTCCGGAATGACACTTTTCTGGGGTTGGAGAGTTTAGAGTATCTCCAGGCAGACTATAATGTTATCAAAAGGATTGAAAGTGGTGCATTTAGGCACCTACACAAATTGAGAGTGCTTATACTCAATGACAATCTGATCCCTGTGCTCCCAAATTATCTTTTTCGGTCTGTGTCTCTCACGCATCTGGACTTAAGAGGAAACAGACTAAAGACATTGCCATATAAGGGCACACTGGAGTTTATTGGTAGGAGCTTGATGGAAATCCAGCTGGAAGAGAACCCTTGGAACTGTGTGTGTGAGATTGTACAGTTAAAAACATGGCTGGAGAGAATACCTTACACAGCTTTGGTGGGTGAGATCACATGTGAGTACCCATTCCACTTACATGGCAAAGACTTACGAGAAATCAAGCGCAGTGAGCTCTGCCCTCTGCTCTCCGATGCAGAGATTGAGGCCAAGCTGGGAATTCCCCGGGTTCCATTCAGCAATGAGAACACTTGGCCTACTAAACCGTCCTCTATGCTCTCCTCCTTTCATAACACAGCCTCCTCTGTGGAGAGAGTTGTGAAGCCGACCAAACGACCTCGTCCCACAAAAACCCCCCCAACTCCTCGTAGCATTTACCCAGGCATCAACCAGCCCCCTATTGCTGGTTACCAAACAAGACCTCCCATCCCAATAATTTGTCCAACTGGATGTATTTGCAATCTTCACATCAATGATCTAGGGCTAACAGTGAACTGTAAAGAGAAAGGTTTTCATAACATGTCTGACCTTCTGCCTCGGCCCCTCAATGCCAAGAAATTGTATCTTAGTGGAAACCTCATACAGAAAATCTACCGCTCAGATTTCTGGAACTTCTCAAGTTTGGATTTACTGCATTTGGGGAACAATCGGATATCCTATGTCCAGGAAGGCGCCTTTATCAACTTACCAAACTTGAAAAGTTTATATCTGAATGGGAACGATATTGAAAGGCTCACTCCTGGGATGTTTCGGGGGCTTCAGATGCTAAGTTATCTTTACTTTGAATATAATGTAATTCGAGAGATTCAACCTCACTCTTTTTCTCTAATGCCAAATCTCCAACTGGTTTTTCTCAATGACAACCTTCTGCGCTCCCTCCCTACTGATGCCTTTGCGGGCACCAACCTTGCTCGCCTCAACCTCCGCAACAATTATTTCCTTTCCTTGCCTGTGCACAGTGTCCTGGAGCATCTGACCTCCATTGTCCAAATTGATCTCCATCAGAACCCTTGGGACTGCTCCTGCAATATCATTCCCCTCAAACAGTGGCTGGAAAAGCTTTCTTCTGTCATTGTGGTTGGTGATGTCATCTGCAAGACACCAGAGTTTGCTTTTGGGAAGGACCTGCGTTCACTTGAAGTTGAGGTCATCTGTCCTGAGCTTAACTATCCTTCAGGACCCTCCCCAGTTCTGCCTGGTGGGGATGACCTCGCCACAGGAAGCTCTGACATGGGGGAAGCAGGTGGGAGAGGGCCCATCCCACTGTCAGTCCTCATCCTCAGCCTGCTCATCCTCTTCATCTCAGCTGTGTTTGTGGCTGCAGGGCTTTTTGCATTTGTTCTTCGTCGCAGGAAGAAGCTGCCCTTTCGGAAACGTTCAGAGGTGGATCTAACAGGGATCCAAATGCAATGCAGGATTTTTGAAGACCCACCGAGACAAAGCTGTGCAGGGAACAATGGCACACCGGAGAAACCAGCGCCCAATATGCACACACACACTCACACTAGTCATACACATGCCCACGGGCACGTTTATGATTACATCCCCCACCCTGTGACTCAGATGTGTAACAACCCAATCTATAAACCTAGAGAGGGGGAGATAGCAGAGGAGGACAGGGCACACTTTTCAGAAAAGAGAGACAATGGTGGCAGCAGCAACAGCAACTACAGAACCTTGTTAGAAAAAGAGAAAGAGTGGACCTTGGCTGTCTCCAACTCTCAACTCAACACCATTGTCACAGTCAACCACACCACAGCTGACATGGCAGGATTTCATGAGAATGGTGGGCTCTGCCCTACAGTGATTGACAGTCAGAGGCCCACACCAACAGTGGGCTTTGTAGATTGTTTATATGGGACAGTACCCAAACTAAAGGACATGCATGTTGCACATGCACACCCACCAGGCATGCAGTACCCAGATTTGCAGCAGGATGCACGGCTGAAGGAGACATTGCTTTTCACGGCAGGGAAAAGCTGTTACTCTGACCCATCCCAAAGCGATTACCTGGAATTAAGGGCCAAACTTCAAACCAAGCCGGATTACCTCGAAGTCTTGGAAAAATCTTACCGGTTTTAACATCTGTAGCTCATTGAAGGGGGGAAAAAATACACACAATGTCATTCACTTTGCCACCTTCAAAACACAATCAACCAAAACCAATATTAATAACTAAACTTGAAAAAGCAGCATGATATAAAATACAATATTGTATTACAGTCACAATGTTTCCCCCTAAATCACTTTGGAGGAGAGGTCATTCTCAGATATTTCAATTAAGTGCCTTTCTATCAGAGTAGCCAGCAACGTCAACAACCATTATTTTTATAAGATATAAATATCTCTATGCGCCCACAAGAAAGCAAAAGAAGAACAAGAGGGGCATTGGGGAATAAAACTTATAAACCATCATACATCTGTCACTAAAATTCATTTTTATGGAGTTACAATGATGTGGTACCAGTTACCAGGAAGACAAACGGGAGCTGGACGTCTCCCTGACTTGGGGCTTTTCTTTCAGTCTCTTTCACCCCAACTAGGATGTACAAACACCAGGAGGCTGTGCACATAAAGTTTGTAGAAAAGAATTTGAAAGAGAAAAAAAAGATACTTATATAAAAAATGAATTGCAGTCTGCTGCATGCACTCGCTTCTGTGCAGGAAGTGAGAGGATTTAAACAGAACTATCATGTCACATTATGAACAGAGATACTGCAACACATTTACAGTTCAGTGTTCTATTTAATTTTTATATCTTATTAATATGGTTATTACTATTAAAGAGGACTTCTGTCTATATCAGGGTGCTTCTCATAAAAAAGGATGCGCCAACGCACGGATGGTAAAACATTTGTGAATATTATTACAAGACAATGCTGAGGGTTTTCTGGATATTTCCACCCACTTTGTTAAGACCCCCTCTGCTCCTCCTTCATTGCTTCTGGATTCCCCATCGCCACCCACTAACGGCTTTGTAGGAGGCACTTTTAATGTTTTCTCTCTCACAAACATTTGAAGAAAAATGTGCATATATTTATTCTGTAATTTCAGTGAAGAATTGAATTGTAAAGGTAATGTTAAATCAATGTATAGTGATTATGCGTCTGGTATAGCCTTCTTAATAAAAACAAGCTCTTTAATCAAATGATGAAAGGGTTGATGCCATGGGGACCTGTGTTGAGCAATGTGTTGAGCAATGTACTGACAGGGAGTGAATTTGGTGTTCTACGGTAAGGTGAGGCCGGCCATGTTGTGTTAATAACGCTGATGACAAAATAAGAAAAGTGCTTAAAAGGAAATTCAAGGAGGGCAATAATACCTAAACACAGTTCAGCTTCAGAATATTTTCAGGTGAACATTCATTTTATTTAAAATTACAGAAAAAGGGTTAATATATAGGGACTGGATCCTGTTGTTGTTGTCGTTGTTGTTGTTGTTGTTCTGAAGATCTCACGAGTCAGATAAGTTTTTTCTTTTCGATGGAATTCTGGACCTAGATGGGTAAAGTGTGAAGGTAAAATAAAAATAGTGCCAGAACAAGTCAAATGAATGCTGCTGGTTTTGAAGTGGATAGTGTAAGAAGTGATACCAAATCAGTGCTGCGATTGTTGTTATGTAAACGGGTAATGCTGATATAGGCCAATAAACAGTAATCATGAGGGTGACTGAAAATGTGACTAGTAGATGCTCTTTGAATTTGCACATCTAATTTCTCGCTCCTCCTCTAAAGTGGCTATGTTGGTTCAGTCCACCGGGGGGCGATAAAAAGATATTAGGATCAATTTTTTGAATCAGAGTTGATGTAGTTATATGCTACTATAATGCACAAAATGCTTATCAGGACAGCTTATTAAGAATCACTTAAGAGGAATGCTCATATGAATTATTTTCAGAATATTTATATGTAAAACCTTTCATATTTCATTAGCTAAACCAGTTCATTCCGCCCTTTTTATTTTTATTTAGACAGGAAAATCCCTCAAGATTAATCAAGGTGGAAGCATAATTTTAAAGGATCAAAGCAACTCTAAGGGAGCTGATCAATTTTCCCACATTTTGGCTTTTTTTTGTTTGCTTGTTTCAAAACTGTTACTTGTTTTCTCTCTGCAGGGGAATCACTTGGGGGCCAACTTATCCCAAATAGTTTCCACAGTCATTTTATGATTACTTTACATTTATAGAACTTCCGCATTTCACAACTTGCACAGATGCCTTTGGGGACCAAGAGTTGAAAAATTAAAAATAAAAGGTTTCAAACTGAACCAAAAAAAATTGTCAATATGCCATTTAAAAACACAACATTCTTTTAATTTCTCTATCCTAAAGCAGACTTAAAGTTCTTTTTTTAAGGGGTTTGAGGTTATGATGCCATACTGATGTCTATAAATTTGTGAATATTTATGGAAGAAAGGTGCATTTGGTTTTATTTTAAAATGGGCATGATATGCAATTTGCTTTAATTCCAATGTTTAGTACGAGTGGTTCAAATTTGGTGTTATAGTTTCTCATATGTGTCAGCTTACACTCAGTGGAAGATATGTAGCAAACCACTTTCTTTCCTATTAAATGGGGAACATTAGATAATGTAGAGCAGTCATCTGCAGTATTGGTCATCCGTGATCCAGTCTATTAGCTTGCATTATATGGAACATTTTACCTTGTGTTGTATTCATTGTTCCATTATTTTTTGACAATTATTGTTGCTCAAATGAGCGAAGGATAACTTCATATAAAGCCTTTGGAAGCATGGTTGTATAAAGTCAAGGCTCTGTTTGTTTTTATATATCTATATCTATATCTATCTATATATCTATCTATCTTTATATATATATAGATAGATAGATATATAGATATATATATTTTCAGAAAATTTCACAGTACTGTACCTTCATGTTCTGCTTCACCTCATGTGTCTTCTTTCTTTCTTTTTCCCCCTTTCTTCTGTACTTTATGACTTACACACATGTTCATACAGATACACATGCGCACAGACACATAAAACCTTCTTCCCCTGACCACAAGGTCAGACTATATGGTCAGCATTTTTAGTGTGCACTCAAATTGATTAAATATAATGTTATCTCCAACCCTCCGTATGCCCACCCACTCTCAAATGAATAGATGAATAAAGTTTTGGAATCATTGATCACTCTTGCATTAGTTTATATCTTGGCAATCTTCTGCCCACCTCCTGCATCATCCACCCACTATTATATGTCTGAAATGAGTGCAGGGCTTTGTCCCATTATCCCTTGGTGAATGGTTTTATCCCAATAAACCTCCTGCTGTCCTGCACTAAGATCAGCAAGTAACTTTATATTGGCGTTGGGACATAAATGCAACTAATGGTAATGGAGGTTGTCTAAATTCCTTTTTTGTGTGAAATGTATATACGGTACACTCTTATTCTTTAAATCTTAAATCTCTGTCAATCATTTCTACAGTTTTCCATGGTGTTCAGCTTTTCATCATCTCATGATTTTTCCATTAGCAAGATGTGTGCACTATAAATACAATATTAGTTTTTTCTTTCCTTTGGTGGTTTTGTGTTTCTGCCTACACATTTTTTTGTTCTTGCCATTGATTGCTGTCTCTGTCTGGTTAAATTATACCTTTGTATTGTGATCCTCATATAAGGTGCTGGGATTTGGTTCCTTCATGTCACAGTGGTTAGGTCACATTGTTTGGAGTTTAAATTTAATTCATTAATTTGTGGTCAGTGTTGCTTGAGGTTTTATTTTCCTCCACTAAAAATATTAATTCCATTGCTCTTTTGCACTTCCCATCCCTTAACAATGGTGAATCAAAAGAAATGAAATGTGTATCATATATCAAAAACCTTACTATCAAACAAAGGATGGACTGTCTTTTGATTTGGATCGACGGCACTTGATGACCAGCTTGTGGGTAATGTTGCACAGATGATGTGGGGTTAGCTGCATTCAAAAGCCGATAGTGAAATGCTATGTTGCATTCATTCTTCATGGCTCCTCGTATGGACATAATTTGGCCCTCTCAATTATGTTATCTTTTTACTAGTGTTTTGTCATGTTCTTACTTGAGGCATTTATTTCTGAATGCTTCATGTAATATGATGCTGAAAGCTTATTCACTTAAAAAAACAGTTATATTACAGCTGGCTGATATGAACCATTGCATTGCTGTTGCAAATTAAGTTATTTTCTGAGATATGAGATACCACCTTGCCTCGCTTACTTTGTTGCATTTATTGTCCAGAAGTCCATTCACTACTACGGGATCCTACGTAATTGCTGACGTAGTTGGGAAACTCCTCATTCTGGTGTTTTTTCGACAATGATAATTGTTTTATGTGTATTGAAAAACTTGGGAGGCATTAAAAAAAAGATTAAAATAAATCATTCAGTTGTATGACTATGTAGTGAAAATATAGACTACATTTTTAGGCTGTTTCTCTTCCATGGCGGCAAATGACTGAAAGAAGTTTGTTTTCCAAAAGACTCCTGGTGAGCAAAGAATATATGTTCCAATAAAAATCCACTGCACAAATTAAAGTTTTTGGAGGCAAACAATGCTCTGTAAAACAACAGAACGGGGAGTTTTGCAACTATGTGAGTGATTGTGTAGTTTCCCCCGGAATGAAAAGACTTACGAACGTATGACGTGTGCACAGAAGCAAGGGGAAACCAAATTCATGTTTCCAAGGCAGTATCTGTAAGTATAAAGGGTTATGGGCTTTCATGTATAGCTGGTGTTGTGTTTTCTCCTCTTCTCTAATGTTCTTGCTGTCTTGATGCTGTCTTCACTGCACAGTGGGGAAAACTTGTCAGTCCAAATATACTGTATGACTGTCTGAATGTGAACACTTGACATAGATTGACTGATGCATCCTTTTCTCTGGTTCTCCTTTGCTATGGAGGTATTTGTTTTTTGTTCTGTATTTTTTGGTGGAGTTGGTATTTGGTATTTGAGACTGAGAATCAACTCACTCTTTGGTTTGAAATGGTAGCTCAGACCGAACAGAGAGCGAAATTTAAAAAGAAACAAAAAGCTGGAGGAAGGAATCAGTTTGAGAGCACTAATGAAGACATTGAGAGCACAGCCGAGCAGCTGAGGAAATGTAAGAGAACATGAAGTCATCAGTAGGGGATTGTGAAAGACGTGCCACTTAGAGAAAGTTGTAGTCATTTTTCTCTGCCCTTTGTTCCTGAAAGAAACTGTAATTGTTCAATTAAGCAAAATGAGAGTCCAGTGAAGAGAAAGCAGGGTAGGTGGAGACTGAGAGATATTTAAAAGCATGAATGTTTTTCATTTATTTGTGTGGGCCTCTGTGTGTGATATCTTTCCCCTGTTCTGAAGAGCAGAATTGGCTCCCGTTTGCTTAAGAACCCAGTGTACCTCTGAACATGATGCTGAAGTTGCAGTATGCTGCAGGTGCAGTGTGCAAAAAACCATGTTCCACTTTTGATATGTGAGTGTGCATGTTTATAATTGCTGGATGACGTGACGTACACTCTATTGCTTCAGCGTTCATGTAGCAGTCCTGATGGCTCTACTAATTTCTGGATCTCTTTGTGGTCTTATAAAGCGCTCCGTTTAAATCAACACAGGGAGCTCTGGCATTGCTGTACTTCTATAAAAGAAAAATATTTTTCATCTCTGCACTGTATACTGCTTCAGTGTGGTGAGTTGCATCGTGTAACTGCGCACTGTAATAATTGGCAGACAACCAACTGTTACTTTGCAAAGCGTTTTCAACACATTAGCCTAATTGTTCCTGACATAAAATAGAAGGTGTAACAGTAAATGTTTAAGACAGAAAATCCAATAGGACAAACAAAAGACCACCTCAATAAGTATGATTTCCTACATCCTGAGATCTGAAAAATGTTTTACCACATCATTTAGCTGTACTGCAGTGCAGGAGCTCAACTGACCCAGTATGTGGAAAGAGAGAGAGGCAAAGGAGAGAGAAAAAAAAGGGGTGCGGAAAGCACTACAGCGAGAATAAGGGAGAGAGGACGATCTTCAGCTCTTTGCCACTTCTGCTGCCGTCTGTGCTGTAAAGCTCTGCTTCTGTATTGTTTGCCTCGTGAATTTTGGCTCCCTTGAGATTGTGGCCTTCTCTTATGTATGAAAATACTGCAAGTTTGGAAAAAGTTGCAGGCATTTTTTTTTCACTGCTCAGCAGTGTGCTGCAGTCATAGCTTTTGTGCATAAGACAGATTAGAAAAAAATCTATGAAGTTATCAGTCATTCCAGGGACGGGGAGGGGGAGAGCTGCAGACATAATTTCATACAATAGAATACGGAGCGTAGTGTTCATAACAGTCTTTCTCTTTGTTCCGCAGTGTGAGGCCTACTTTCTGCTATTAAATGGCCTGTAGTGAATTGCTATGGACCACTGCAATAGACTTCTTCTCCTTCCCATCCTTATTCTTGTCCTTCTTTTAATGAGGACAAGTTTACACACAGTGACTAATGCCTCGTAATGTCATGTGGTTAAACAAAAATGACGTCTCCACCTAACTGCTGTTGGCCTTTTCATCGATTGTTTTTATCACCTTCCCCACTTTGGACTTCTTTGTATCTATCCTTCTTTCCCCCCTTGTGTACACTTAGATTTAGATCTTATTTTACTCGTACAAAACAACAAACTATTGACACATTGACTATGTTGCTAGTTTGCATGGCTTGAATGGATAACATCATTTGGATACTTGTCAGTCTGTTGCACGTCTTTTACTTTCGCAGTTACAGCTTCGTTTTGAGGTCATTCCTAAAGGATGAGACCATGTATGTGTGTTTGTCCCCACTACTAACTTTTCTGTGTATATCGGTTTGTCAAGAGTCCCTTTTTCCAAATTGAAAAAGCTGCAGTTCCTTTTGAAGGATTTCTCAAATAAATAAAATACACTGGAAAGTGGTGTGTCGCATATTTGATCAGCATTCTGATTGGTTTATAGTCCTTTTGCGAATCCAGTGTCCTCCCCTTGTGTGGACTTAAAATTAAAGCCATTAAGCAAAGTTTTTTTTCTGAAGTTTTTATACAAGAGCTTGGATTCTTCCATTCTTTTTCCATGTCTGCATAAAAAGCAACTTACCGATAAAGGATACTGCTGTCTTTGTTTTTGTGCTACCACTGCTCCCTTGAGCTAGGGAACAGTTTAGCTGACCAGCGCTTCCTGCTGGTTGCTTGTATAGGTGATGTGCCTGTTTATTTTGTGCGTTTAATCTTTCTCACATAAAAGCACAATTTGGAAATTTAGTAGAAACAAGGTTTTGCACCTGATTTTAAAAACGAAAGGACTGAGGCCCGTGGGAAATTGACCACTCTGCCATCACACTGATCTCAGTGACATGAGAGCTGTGAATGAAGAGGAAGAAAGAAAGGATGTAGAGGTGATGAATGAAGGAAATATATGAAGAAAGGGGATGCAGAAATAAAAGAGAGGGAGTAGTCTCTCTCAATCTGCTCTTTGTCTGTACAGTTGTTTGGCTGATTGTTTGTGTGGGAATGGATGAACCATCCCACGCTAATGTTTTAAAAATGTATTGAAGACTAAAGCAGAGTACATTTGCATGTGCTATGAATTATTCATATTTCTAGGAGGATCACCTTTATGCAGAGCTGCATTTATGAGGTCAAGTGAGGCGTAATGTCATTTATTATGATACCATGGGCTATATAAATATTGCTCCAGTTCAGTGTTATGCAGTGCATATACCTGTTTACTTGGAAAAAAAAACACGTGGACACACCAAATTATGTTTCTATGAGTGCATCTATTTTCATCAACAGCCACAATCACTGCTCAAACTCATATTGAACCAGGAGGATATTCTTATTTGACAGGTAAAAGGTAAAGGTGAGCGGTAAAATAAGATGTTTGAAGTTAAAAGACACCAGCAGATATAAAATAAATAGTATAAAATGTATTAAAAAAAAATCTAAATGTCTCATGTCTCACTGGTACTAACAGTGGCAGAGGATTCTTATTTTCTTTCTTTTTTAAAGTTATCCATGTGGCCTACCTGAACCTTTCTCAATAATTCAAGTTGAGCTGTTCTTACTTTTTAAAACCACGAATAAGAAGATGAAAACCTTTTGCAACATAAGTGTAAGTGTCGAGGCCCATTTTTCTTTTATCTTTCACACATATAGTCAGTTTAGTGGACATTAGCAGCTGGAATGTGTGTATTGACACTCCCTGCAGCGTTTCAAATATGACAGATGTAAACAACACCTCAGCAGCATCACTAAATACTACCAACGTAAATGTGCAGCAGAGGTTGTCTTGTTTGCTATTTCAAAAGACATCAGGGCTTCAGTTTGTGATTTTCATACAAGACTTCTGCATTCAAGAAAGCATGCTAATGTGTTGGCATGTAGGCGGTCGCCGTTTGTTCCTCACCAGGACAGACTACTGGTTCATTTTTTTCCTGCTGATCTGATGTTTACCACACATGTCTGCTTGGTTAGTGAGCATAATGATGCTTATGCGTTGGCTATGTGTATGTGGTTGTAATTCTGTGTGTGCGTGTAATGATGTGGATCCGTTGTGCTTGTGAGAACGCTCTGTAAAAACGACCACAGACAAGAGGGAGCAATTTACGGAGCGCTTTGCCTAATGAGTAAAGATCACTTGCATTGTTAGTGTTAGCTCAGCATTATAGGAGTTAGCTTAATTAAGGCTAGACAGATTTTAGAGGATCAGCAATGCCCCACACATCCTCACACACACACATACATGCCTACACATTCCTAGAGGTCATCAAGGTCTTGATGGTGAGCTTCACCACTCTTGGAGGATTTTCCTGGGCAGACTGTTGTACTCGGAGAATACACAGCTTCTGAATGCATTTTTGAATGGCAGAAGCTTGAGGATATGATACATTGGACATGTGGATGGCATGTCAAATCACTGCTACCATATTTTTTGTGTGTGTGTTGTATATTTAGATATAATAAATACAGTTGCTATAAAAAGTGAATTCCTTGGAACTAACTGGTTTTCCTAAGAACTGTTTTTCATTTGTATCTCCATCTAAGTCACAATAATAGATACCTATGTTCTTAAACTGATACTTTAATTGATAATATAATTTAATTTATTTGTTATTATTGCATGGAGATTTAAAATGTTTTAATAATGTTGGAATAATTAGGGTTATACAAGAAATGCAATAATTTGGACTAACCTGGATTATCATTTGGATTTAGTTGTATGAGATTGGACTTCACCACTGAATCAACACTAAACAAGTAAAGTCAAATGAATTTGGTTTAGAGCGACTTTCATCGAGTTAATTAAAGACAATTTTCTTCCTGTGTTGTTTACATTTCATGACAAATCAATGGGGGAAAACCAGGTAATTCCAAGGTTTCACATGTTCTTTCTTGCTGCTGTTTACATAGGCTACAACAACCGGATATACTATATTAATACTCTGGAATCACATGATATAAGATCAGATCGCTCAACATGACTGCTTTTTACCTATTGCATGCAAAACGCAGGTCTTTACACACTGCCAAAAAGGAAAGAAAATGTGGTTTATTTAGTAAAGGAAAAAAGATTGCAGCTTGCAGGAGTGTATGAGTTCTGGTTTCCAAATTAGTGTGCGTGGCATGACTGTTGGGCTTTCATGTGTATGGTTCATTTTTATTGATGTTTTTAGTCAGTGTATCTCCTCGGCTTCCTTTGCAGGGTCATAGCTGTGTGAATACTGGCAAGCGTGTTGGTGGAAAAATACACCAAGTTTGCACTCAAACACTGTGCTTCTATACAGACTCAAGATATACTCGCCTATTGTTGCTGGTACCTCTGAGTATTACAAAAAAAAGATATACTGTATATAAAATGATTGCAGTGCATTTACACCACAATATCCCAGTGCAAATATTGTGCTGTATATTTAATTTCATTTGTCTGTCCATTTGAGTTACATTACAAAAACAATGTTTACATACCCTTCTTTTCCCTTATCTTCAAAGACTAAATATAAAAAACCCATAAAAGATCAAGTTTCCCCTCCTGTTCCATTTAACCAACACTATAAGATAAATAAAATAAAATACAAAAAAAGAACAGCCTATAAACCAGGCTATAAACATAGTGCAAATTTAGCAGTGTGCAAACCTTCTGTAAACTGTAACATAGCTGGTATTGTATACGTGTTAACATTGAAGTGACTGTATATGGTAAAACTGTGTTTTCACAGTGAGGAGTTGTACAGTTGTCTTGCCATAGGAAGGAAAGACCTTCTGTGGCGCTCAGTTTTTGAGGTGGGTGGGGGTCTTTTGGTCCGTGTGCTCCTGTGTTGGAACGGGGTGGTGTTATCCAAAATGCTTAGTAGCATCTCAGCATAGTTTAGCAAATGTTGAATGACTTGAGCCTCCTCATGAAATAGACTCTGGCCAACCAACAGACTGGTTCTCACAGGACATCAACTTTACACAAATATGATGACTTTATAAAATATTATGTGCTACTATTCAGGGAACTAGCTACCCAACAGTGTTGAAGTTAAACACCTAAAACATATTGTGTGTGTGTGTTTCTAAGATTTTTCCATCTCACTTCCATCTCACATAATTATCATTAAATAAAATTACAATAAGTTATGACATTTAAATAGCAACATTTTGGAGTTGATTCAAAGTTTATTTTGCTACTGTGGCTGGGAGTATCAGTCTGCGCTATGATCTGCCAGTGGGGCTTTTGATGGGCTGTGTTATTGACAAGAACAGTTAGACCATCTCATCAAACTCGGTTGAGAGCAGATGAGCAAATTCTCCAAAAAGTTGGTGTTTACCCTTAGAATAACTGTAAAAAAGCAGAGAAACAACAGCATGTGTTACTTTACAGTGCACCTAGCTAGTGTCATCTTAAACAGTTTATCTTAATTTCTTAAAGTTATTTAAACAGCAGCATATTCCTTTTCAAAATAATACAGGACTGTCTCAGAAAATTAGAATATTGTGATAAAGTTCTTTATTTTCTGTAATGCAATTAAAAAAACAAAAATGTCATACATTCTGAATTCATTACAAATCAACTGAAATATTGCAAGCCTTTTATTATTTTAATATTGCTGATTATGGTTTAAAGCTTAAGATTAAGATTCCCAGAATATTCTAATTTTTTGAGACAGGATATTTGAGTTTCCTTAAACTGTAAGCCATGATCAGCAATATTAACATAATAAAAGGCTTGCAATATTTCATTTGATTTATAATGAATCCAGAAAGTATGACATTTTTGCATTACAGAAAAATAAAGGACTTTATCACAATATTCTAATTTTCTGAGACAGTCCTGTATAGTGTGCTTTCTCTAGGTTTCACTAACATGACTAAAATTACTTTTTGTTGTGACAAGTTCTCTAACTACTTATATTTAAAATGTAATAACACATAAAAACCCCTTAAATGTATAATGAACATTACAGGCAAATGCTGCTTTGCTTGAAGCGCCTTTGGTGGATAGTAAATCCCCCCTGAATCACATTTGCTGATGAGCAGCTCACTATTTTACATCCAAAAGTCTGAGCTAACAAAAGGATTTTCATTAATCCAGTAGTCTACCACACAGTCTGAGCATTAATAATCTAGTACAGTGGAAAAGAAAACACCACCTGACTATGTTGTAAGCACAATCAAACAATCACAAAAAGATTCAGTGACACAATAGAACAGACTAAATATTCAAGTTTATCTTTGTAAACTTTGTTTACCCAAAGCTGGAATATTTCCGATGTGGTCACAACTGTGGGTTACAGCTGTGCAGTTGTTGTCTCACTTTTCCCTGCCAGTCAAGTGGGCATCGTGGGGGCTGCTTTTCAAGAAGAAAAGTCTAATTGGTGCAGAAAAATTGTCAGCGACAACACTGTTAAATTTCACAGACCATGTTCATTTTAATTTATGTGCAGTTAACTAATATTTAGATTATTCTTTTGAAATTTACAGTAAATGCAAAGCTTTTCATTAGCCTGTACTAGTGTGTATGTGTGCGTGAGTGGCTGTGGACCCCAGCTGTGTGTTTGTGAATTTGGGAACCCTTGGGGAAGCAAAACTAGACAAGAAAAACTGAGAACCCTTTGGTGTGTGTGTGTGTGTGTGTGTGTGTGTGTGTGTGTGTGTGTGTGTGTGTGTGTGTGTGTGTGTGTGTGTGTGTGTGTGTGTGTGTGTGTGTGTGTGTGTGTGTGTGTGTGTGTGTGAATGCAGAGAGAGAAAAGAAAAAAAGTCCCCCATCCCCTTTCCTGTAAGCTGCTGTCACTCTTCCTCCTAGTATCTCCTCTTCTACCCGGTCAGTTTTTTTCCCCTCCTTCTCTCCATCTTACCTTGAAAGAAGAGGCCTGGATGTGATAAGAAGCCAGGGGGGAGAAGAGGGGAGGCTGATAAGATGAAATGGTGAGGAGAAGAGAGGAGAGGATGGGTGATAAACAGTACAGACACTGAAGACAAGTGAAATTATGGACACCGGGCTGAGGAGTGAAAGAGCAGATGGGGAGAAGGGAGGAGAAGGTGAAGTAACGTAAAGGGCAGGAACTATTTTTAAATGGCTGATGTATGAGCATGCTTAACTACTTCAGATGAGAAATCTTCTGAGCTTCATGAATAATTTGGCTCTATGAATGACTGCGCAGTGAAGAGAAGAGCGGAGCAGGTGATGGACAGGCGGATGAGAGGGATAAACTGTTAAATGTCAAGCTGGACCCTCAATTAATACAGTTTGAACTGTCACTGGCAGCAAACGATATGGCGATTTATCATCATTTTCACTTCTCATTGCACAAAATTATGTTACTCTAAAGTTACAAAAAAGAAGGAAAAAAAACAGTGGATATGTGCAGCGACACTGCTGCTTCATTTAATTGGACCATTTAGCATTTCTGCTAGCATCAGTTCTGAGACTGGGAAAAGAAATGGTGGCAGATAAGTAGCTGGCCAAAGGGCAGCGGAGGAAGCAGTAATGATGAGAGACAGCAATGCGCATGTAGCAGGCAAAGCCTCCGTCTTCTCCTCAGGATGTTTTAGAGGCGAGGCTCATGCACTCTTCTTCTTTCTTTTCTTTCTTTTGTATGTTAAACATGACAAAGCAGGGGATGTCCCTCTTTCTGACCATAGACTTGTTCAGTCTCTTTTTCTTTCCCTCCTTCCATCACTTGGAGCACCAGTCTTTGATGGATCGTTCGGGTCGATGGGGTTGACAGGCAGGCTGATGTAAGAAACTGAGAGAAGGGAAGACATGGCATGCATGTTTGTACGCACGTGTCTTTCTGAAAGGAAGAAACAGAAAGGAGAACAGGCAGTTAACCTACCCTCCTTCACCCTTCCCAGTGTTCCCTCTGTCTTCCTTCTATAATGCTTTCATCCTAGCCGTCTCCTCAAACTTATAGCCCATCTTTTTATTTGTTTTAAGGCCACCCTTTCCAATGTTTCTGTGTGTTGCTGTGATTTTCATGAGGATGAAGAAGAGCTCTAACACAACATTTGCTGATAAAACAAATGCCTGGTGGGTAAAAAATTAGCATGGAATTTAAATGAGAAATAAACTAATGGGTGAGTAATTACAGGCACGCTATGGTAATATTTAATGGGAACTATCTCTAGATTGAATAATCCCCATGTCAAGACGACAAATCCTCTTGTATTTCATTATGCAGGTAGCTGGAAGTTATTGTTTCACCATTTTATATCAGTTACATACAGTGTTTTTATTTCTTCCCCAACCTTTATTTAAATGCCATTTAGTGAATCACGTTATATTCTTTTACCAGTTCATCATTTATTCTGTCTTGTACCTGCTTCCTTAACACAATTAACCCGCTGACACATAAAAGTGTACTGGTTTAAGCTGTGCAGAACCTTTGATAAATGACTAAAGATATTTTGCGTGATTTTTGGTGAGCCAAAAACCTATGTATCACTGTCAGGTATATTTAATCTACATTTTGCACTTGAGAGAAAAAAAAGAAACTCTTTCATATCCATAAATAGCTTTCTATTCTATATTCAAGCTTTTATCCTCAGTTTACCTATCGAGCTTTTGTAATACCACACAATTTAACCTTTTTTTCATTGTCTTTTGGATTTCTATCTGTGTGAATGAATGAATGCCCAAGCATGCATGAGTAAAATGAGCCAAGGTCTTTAAAATGTTGGGGGGGGGGCACTATGGTTGGATGTAGAAGGTTTATCAGGGGGACCGTCTACAAGCTGAGTTGCACTGTCATGAGTAGTTTCTACATTTATGGCAAAATAAAATGTGGTTACAACCAGAGATGAAAGCAATTTGGTTTCAGTAAAATGTATTTAATAGTGCCGTATGGCCTTTCTCTTTAGGGGTTATGGCAGTGGATCACCTGTTTACATCTCGCCCTGCCTTTACTGCTTCTGTCACGCCAATCAAATGCATAGCCTCTTTTCTTTGGTCTCCCCCCTTTTTTTCCACCCTGGCAGCTCCATCTCCAGCTACTTCTGCTAATGTGTATGTTATCTCTCATCTTTAAATATCCAAGCCGTCTCTCACTTTGTCTCCATGACAACGAAACCTGGCTGTTCCTGTGATGCGCTCACTTTTTTACCCATATCCATCCTTGTCACGCCAGAAGAAAATCTTAATTTCTCTAACTCTGCCACTTCCTGCTCGGCTTACTGCCTCTTGGAGACAGCAGCACTGGCACTGACCAAGTCAGAGTAGGGCTGATCTCACAACCATCTTGTGAACCTTCCTCTTCATTCTCGCCACTTACAAATATAGCTATAATGCTGTATACGTCAAAAAGTTATCACATTTCATGCTAAAAGAGTAATGATCCATTTACAAAATAAAAGGGTTTCGACTTGTGTTATGGCTATATTTATTGTTGACCCAAGCCCAGTGAAAAAAAACACTTAGGCTGTGTTTGGACCTGGTATTGGCTTCATTTCAAGTGGACTTCTCTCCACAATAGTTCACACCTGACATTAGCAGGTGTCTCCACATGTATCTCGGAGGACAACTTTTCAACCCCTAAAACAACCCAAAAAAGAAAAAGAAAATTTTTCCTGTCCCTGTTTCCCCTCTTTCCTAGGAATGAAAAAAGAAGAAGAAATTGGGGCTGATCAAAACAGTGTAGACAATAACACACAGCAACACACAGCCATGTTCTTTGCATTTTTAATGCAACACTGGTTTTGTGAAAATGAGTATATCATTCTGCCTACACAGAAGATGCAAGTCATGAAAGTGACTGTTAGTGTGATCCAGGTCAGGCTGTTTTTATAAACTTAAAAGAATGTGGTTACACTAGTCCCAGATACCCCTTAAAAATGTGATTAAAGGGATTGTATTTCAATCCATCTTCAAACATGTCCTGCATGCAATTTCATTTGTGTTTGTGATCGGATCACGCAGAAATGTTGTTAATACAAGGTCTAAACAGGGCATTTGAAATATGCTGAATATATTTCCCCTTTTTTTCATTTAGTTTTTTATTTCATCTGCGTGTCTGATTGCTTGTGTATAAGTTGAATATGGTCGGATGCCAGAAAGGCATGTGGAGATCCAGACAATGCAGGGACCGGCGGTGTGCTCCTCAAAAATGAAATCCTTGTTAACTAGATATGGCTGCTTCTCAGATTTCAGCAACAAAGCACACTGTGATATTGGGGCTGTGTGATACTTTATGCAAGTGTGAGTAGAGATGACTTGTCCCTTGTCAGTAAGACAGCACAGTTTCCTGGAAGCTAAAGTCTTTCTCTCAGAGCAGATTGGAAAATTAAGAAGCTCTTTTCTTTTCTCATTTTCACCTTTTCAGAACTCTTATTGACCTATTCTAAATAACCCTCATTGTGTTCATTGTTTTGTGTTAGTGGATTTTTTTCCTGTCCTCTTTCTGAGAGTGAATTCATTTTAAGTAATTTGAACGCAAACATGATTAACTTAATGATTTGAACAAGATAATGTATGTTTGTCTAATCAACAAAAACCTGATGATCTCTCCATGAAAGAGGAGGATGAATATATATACAAATACATGTGAATCTGTGTGTATGTGTGTGTGGTGAGCCTGAGATTAGATTGGTCTTGTGGGACCTGATTGAAACACTTGAATGGATTGAACTGGACATCAGTAAAGTCTGACATGGCAGAGTGTTGCTGCTGAGCTTGCAGCGCCTTATATATCACCCCAATGAGACGGTGTGTGAAGTGTGTGTGCATTTACATATTCAGGACTCTCGCACAAATATTTGCACACCCAATGAAGTCACTGTGTGTGAGAGAGGACTTGGAAAAGGAGTTTGCATTGCGTTACGATCCATACACATGCACACCTGTTTCTGGTGCTGGACTCAGTCCAAGTTCTAGGTTTTCTCTTCTTTTTTTTTTTACATGTGATATTTATACCACAAGGACAGTGGTGGAGTCATGGATGGAATAATGATAAAGTGTGTGTCATTCGTGTTTATGTGCATTGAAGTGTGTATGTTTTTATAACAAGGACAGTGTTGCAGAGAGGAGCTGCATCCTGATTAAGTGAAGTCAAAGAGAGGGCCTCTGTGTTGGCAGAGCCTTTCAGTAACAACAACTCATTCACCTAATTTAGGACACACACATGCACAGACACACACTCGTTTCGAGACAGATTCCGTCAGATAACACTGCATGCAGAAGCTGCAACACAAGATGTTTTGGGGAGAACATTCTATTTTTCAGCTTCTGTGCTGTACTTCCTCCCTTTTAATTTTAAATTCTCATTTATATATTATTTCTCTCATATCAAGCATAAATATTTTATAATCCTTCATGGTCTCTGAATCAGCAGATAGGTCATTAGAAAGAGGAGTTGGAAAGAGAAGGGGAATCAGAATTAAGAGAAGATAATGGAGAGAGGGAGCAGAGACGGAGATCAAGCACAGGAAAGATCAATACCGTCTGTACTTTGAGAGCAGAGGATATGCACAGCAGGGAACGGGGAGAGGATGGAGCACGGGAACAGAAAAACACAAATGCAAACAGTTACTTTTCACCTTTTGAATATACACTCTATTGTGACTGAAATGAGCAGGAAGATACAGGAGAGCAGGTGAGGGCTGAAGAGGTGATGACAAAGGTGATACCCTGTAGGTCATCCTTAGAGAGGGAGGAAGCATCCTGCAAAGGCAGTCCTAAATGAAAGTTAATAGAAAAGAAGAGTCACGCTGCTGGAGGAGGAAATCACACTCACACTGATGCCGTGCACAAGCGTGCATACATATAACCAACACTAATATGTTGCAGAAAGCTCTTGGCACCTGAAGAAAGTTCATCTGCTCATGTTTCCATGGCAATGAGAACACTCCTTGTTGCTACCCGTGCACTCCCAGCCTAATGAGAGAGAAACAGAAGGACAGAGAGAGAGCGAGAGAGAGAGTAAGAGAGAGGCAGATTAAAATAACAAAAATAAAACAAAATTAAAGCTGCAAGCAGCGATGAACGGGCCCTCGCACCCTTGTGCACGTTCAGGCGTGCTGCAGTGGAAGCGCTTGTATGACTTGCATGTAGATTCTTCAGGCCTGGACATTTAGCGGATGACACCACCCACAACTCTCTATACCAAACCATTCAAAGGTTATTGCAGAAAATCGGAACTATCACATATCTACCAATCAGAAAAAGGGGCGGGGCTAATTTGCACCAATTAAGGTGAAGGAGTCAAAACCGAGTCCGATAACACCACCCACGACTCTGTATGTCATACCATTCAAAAATTATGGCAGAAAATAGGATCAATCAAATATTGACCAATCAGAAAAAGGCGCGGGTCTAATTCATGCCAATGAAGGTCAAATACTCAAAACCGAGTTCGATGACACCACCCACGACTCACTATGTCAAACCATTCAAAAGTTATAGTAGAAAATAGGGACTATCAAATATTGACCAATCAAAAGAAGGGGCGGGGCTAATTAAGGCCAATGAAGGTCAAGGACTCAAAACCGAGTCCGATGACACCACCCACGACTCTTTATGTCAAACCATTCAAAAGTTATGGCAGAAAATAGGAACTATCACATATCGACCAATCAAAAGAAGGGGCGGGGCTATTTCATGCCAATGAAGGTCAAGTTCTTAATACAGAGTCAGATGACACCACACATGACTCTTTATATCACACCATTCAAAAGTTATGGCAGAAAGTAGGAACTATCAAATATGGACCAACCAGATGAAGTGGGGGCGCGGTATTTGGCGTCTATCGTCGCCTCGGTAACGCTTTTGACTGAGAAAAGTAATGCGCATCGTCGCAGGATGGAGACGCACAGTTTGATGTATAACACACCTGGGTTCACGTTATGGTTCGGGCCGTATTAACTGCCGAAGGAATGGCATAAATTGCGCCAAAATTACACGATTAATTCAAAATGGCCAACTTCCTGTTCGGTTTCGGCCATGGCGCCAAGAGACTTTTCTTTAAGTTGCGACATGATACAGGTTTGTAGCAATTTTTGTGCACGTACGTCAAACCGTATTGTGGGGCTAGAGGCACAAAGTTTTCTAGGGGGCGCTGTTGAGCCATTTTGCCACGCCCATTTGCCACGCCCATTAAATATAAAAATTTTCGCCAGGCCTGGCTTGCGTGCAAAGTTTGTTGACTTTTGGGGCACGTTTAGGGGGGCAAAAAGGCCCTCCTTCTGTCGGTGGTTTGATATAAAGAGTCGTGGATGGTGTCATCGGACTCGGTTTAGAGTCCTTGAACATAATTGGTGCAAATTAGTCCCGCCCCTTCTTCTGATTGGTCAATATTTGATAGTCCCTATTTTCTGCTATAACTTTTGAATGGTTTGACATAGAGAGTCGTGGGTGGTGTCATCCGCTAAATGTCCAGGCCTGAAGAATCTACATGCAAGTCATACAAGTGCTTCCACTGCAGCACGCCTGAACGTGCACAAGGGTGCGAGGGCCTGTTCATCGCTGCTTGCAGCTTTAATTTTCAACTTGTGCTTGAACAGCAAGGTATTTTGTAACATCAAGTCGAATGCCAATCATTTTGATTGATTGGCTCATTTTGAGAAGAACAATCTCTCTGCTCATTTGAGACAGAGGTCACACAACAAGATAAGCTCATAACAATGATTTCTATTATACATAATATTGTAAATATGTATAAATAGCATGAAGTCTCTGAAATCTTTTTTGTTGGTAATTGTTCATTTCCTGCAGGAAGTCATGTCCATCTCAGCTTTTTTGACAAGGATGGGTGTTGTCAGTGAAATAAAAATGTCCTTACACAGGAGCAATTCATTTTCTGGAGTAAAAGTTTTCTCAAAAGCGGAGAGATGTGTTGCACATTGATTGGAAGTAATTATATTACCTGAAGCTCATCCGCTGCCACTTCTTCCAGACTCTCCTCATCATCTCTTTTAAGTATTAGGATCTTTTCTTCTCCATATTCCGATTCATTAAAATTGAACAGCCATTAAATTGAGCATTAAAATAGTAAAAAATCAGTTTGGCATGTTGGCAAGTAATGTGAAACAAGTGAGGGCTATGACCTAAATTCTACCCCTGCAGATACTGATTTCCTTGTCAATAATACTGCAGATTTGTTGCACTCAGCTTTAGATGTAGTGACTTCTTTGAGAAAGGTTTCAAACCATAGGAGGCTTAGCTCCCTTGTATAATTCACATAGTTGCATGCTGAAACAAAGTAAATAAAATGGAAAGAAAATGGTACTCTATGAAGTCTGTAAATTCTCATTGTGCATGGAATTATAGTCCAACAGGATATAAACAAAACCTTTGCAATGGTAGAAAAACGTATTATTCGTTATATCCGCATATTCGATTCAATACTGTAGCCAGGCTGACAAAGAGTCACTGTTGAGCCGTGCCTTCCTGCAGATCTCAGTAGTGATGACTTTGAGCTTCTTTATCAGTAAATACATCAGAATTAAAGAATAAATCAATCAGATCCAACAAACAATGGCTGTGAGCGTTTCTAATTAGGGGGTGGTAGCCTAGTGCTTACAGAGGAGGGCTGGAGTCTGGAGGACCCAGGTTCAAGCCCCTGGATTGCAACTGAGGTCAACCACTTTGGGCCCCTGAGCAAGGCCCATAGCCCTTAGCCCTTACTGCTCCCCGGGTGCCGTGCCATTGCATGGCAGACCACTGCTACTAGTTAAATGCAGAGAAAAAATGTCCCCATTGTGGGATTACTAAGAGAAAAAAAATATTTTATTTATTTAAACCTTTACTCAAAAAACCCTCTCTTGACCCTCCCATGACTCACTAATGATCTTCTTAAGGCCTCAGATAATTCATTACCGTCCATACTGGTTCAGTATCAGTTCTGCTTTTGATCACAGCGTTTTACTGCACAGGTTATACATGCAGCCCTTGGGAAGTATTCTCCAGAACCACTGTTTCTACAGTGGGGCAAAAAAGTATTTAGTCAGACACCAGTTGTGAAAGTTCTTCCACTTAAAAAGATAAGATAGGCCTGTAATTTTCATCATAGGTATATCTCAACTATGAGAGACAAAATTAAAAAAAATTAAAAATAAAAAAATCCAGAAAATCACTTTGTCTGATTTTTGTAAAGAATTTATTTGCAAATTATAGTGGAAAATAAGTATTTGGTCAATATCAAAAGTGAATCTCAATACTTTGTTATATACCATTTGTTGTCAATGACAGAGGTCAAACATTTTCTGTAAGTCTTCACAAGGTTTTCACACACTGTTGCTGGTATTTTGGTCCATTCCTCCATGCAGATCTCCTCTAGAGCAGTGATGTTTTGGGGCTGTTGCTGGGCAACACGGACTTTCAACTCCCTCCAGAGATATTCTATGAGGTTGAGATCTGGAGACTGGCTAGGCCACTCCAGGACCTTGAAATGTTTCTTACGAAGCCACTCCTTCATTGCCCGGGCGTGTGTTTGGGATCATTGTCATGCTGAAAGTCCCAGCCACGTTTCATCTTCAATGCCCTTGCTGATGGAAGAGATTTTTCACTCAAAATCTCACGATACATGGCCCCATTCATTCTTTCCCTTACATGGATCAGTCGTCCTGGTCCCTTTGCAGAAAAACATCTCCGAAGCATGATGTTTCCACCCCCATGCTTCCCAGTAGGTATGGTGTTCTTTGGATGCAACTCAGATTTCTTTCTTCTCCAAACACGTCAAGTTGTGTTTCTACCAAAAAAGTTATATTTTGGTTTCATCTGACCATATAGCATTCTCCCAATCCTCTTCTGCATCATCCAAATGCTCTCTAGCAAACTTCAGACGGGCCTGGACATGTATTGGCATAAGCAGGGGAAACGTCTGGCGCTACAGGATGTGAGTCCCTGGCGACGTAGTGTGTTACTGATGGTAGCCTTTGTTACTTTGGTCCCAGCTCTCTGCAGGTCATTCACTAGGTCCCCCCATGTGGTTCTGGGATTTTTACTCACCGTTCTTGTGATCATTTTTACCCCACAGGGTGAGATCTTGCATGGAGCCCCGGATCGAGGGAGATTATCAGTGGTCTTGTATGTCTTCCATTTTCTAATTGCTCCCACAGTTGATTTCTTCACACCAAGCTGCTTACCTATTGCAGATTCAGTCTTCCCAGCCCGGTGCAGGTCTACAATTTTGTTTCTCACGTCCTTTGACAGCTCTTTGGTCTTGGCCATAGTGGAGTTTGGAGTGTTTGACGTTGTGGACAGGTGTCTCTTATACTGATAACCAGTTAAAACAGGTGCCATTAATACAGGTAACGAGTGGAGGACAGAGGAGCCTCTTAAAGAAGAAGTTACAGATCTGTGAAAGCCAGAAATCTTGCTTGTTTGTAGGTGACCAAATACTTTTACAGAGGAATTTACTAATTAATTCAGTAAAAATCCAGCAATGTGATTTCCTGGATTATTTCCCCCCATTCTGTCTCTCATAGTTGAAGTGTACCTATGATGAAAATTACAGGCCTCTCAACTTTTTAAATGGAATAACTTGCACAATTCGTGGCAGACTAAATACTTTTTTGCCTCACTGTCACTTAATCAGGTACACCTTGTTAGTCCCGGCTTGGACCCCCTTTTGCCTTCAGAACTTCCCTTCATCCTCCGTGGCATAGATTCAACAAGGTACTGGAAACATTTCTCGGAGAGTTTGGTCCATATTGACATGACAGCTTCCCACGGTTGCTGCAGATTTGTCGGCTGCACATCCATGATGCGAACTTCCCGTGGTACGACATCCCCAAGGTGCTCTATGGGATTGAGATCTGGTGACTGTGGAGGCCATCTGAGTGCAGTGAACTGATTGTCATGCTCAAGAAACCAGTCTGAAATGATTCCCGCTTTATGACATGGCATGTAACCCTGCTGGAAGTAGCCATCAGAAGATGGGTAGACTAGTGTGGTCTAATAAAGAGGCCAGTGAGTATCTGTATCTCTCTCTGTTTCATATAAATAAAACACACACATATACTGTAATCACATTGGGAAGTTGTAGCAGGCACAAGTAATTATTCAGCATTTGAGAATATAATTCGGCAAGCAAGCTTTATTTGTAAATCAATGTAGGACAAATCATCTTAGACATAAATGAAAAAATCAAAAACAGCAGTGGAAAAGTACTGAATACAACATTTTCCAACCCAAACCACACCATACCCGAACTGACCATTCAAATTTCATAAAGGAAGAAATCAAACAGCCAGTGAAACTAAAAACCAACAGCATATAATTGAAATTGAAGTGATAAAATAGCTGTCCTAAGATGGTCTAAACTTGAACTTTATGATTTTTTCATAGCACTCCACCTACTCTCTTTTAGTCTTCTGATTCCTTATTGGTTGTACTTAAATAAACAGATGTCTGTGGTTTTGTTTGCTGGGGGCATCACCAAATGGCAGTATTCACTAACAGTGGATGAGAACAGGTTCTAACATCACCAGAAGTTATGAATGCATGAGTATACATGCATTTAAAAATAAAACCGCACATTTCTTGTTTTGCAAACCCTTTGAAATAAGATCCTTGCTTTCATCTTTTTTTCTTTGATTTTGCTTAGTAGGCAAGGTTGATCAACAATTGGAAATTCTGTGGGTGTTTCACGGGGCTGCAGCGGCCAAATCTGATTGTTTGACAACACTTCCTGTAATGGAAAATGTAACCAGCTCCTCGCAATACATGCATAAATATCAACATACAAGACAACTGGAAGTGAGAAGATGTACCGGTTTCAAAACAGGAGCAGCATAATTGATCAGATTCTCTTGGATCTCTTTCCAGGCACCACCTCCTGCACACCTCAGTGAGATGTGTTTCACTGATCCCGGATTAATGTGGTTACTGGTGACATTTCTGGACAACAAAACAATCAGTAACCTAGTAAGGCATGCTCTTCCTGTGGAAACCTTTATATATTGATTTAATGCGTAAAAAAAACCTACAAATGCTCAGTTTAGCTTTATTCTGTAAATTTGTTAAAAATATCAATATTTCATAAAATTTCAAATCATTAGATCATATTAGTCTTTACATATGTTTGTGATGCATCATCACCTAAAGAAATTGTTTGATAATGATTTAAAAGTGACGCTAAGTTTGAGTTCTTCAGAGATTATGATTTAATATCTTGACTCTTGCTTGTGTCAGCACACTCAGTTTAAAAAAAAATTGCTGTCAGAATCCATTAGTTTTTAAACCTGGAATGCAATCTGGGAATAAAAAAACAAGAGAAAAGGAGGGAACAGAACACAAACTAGGCATATACAAAGAGAACACACATACACACATTGCTTTGCTCGTTTCTGTTCAACACACAGATAAGAAAGAAAGAAATACTGATACACCAAAGATGGCAGAAAGTGCAGCAGCAGTAGAAAATAGATCTCAGAGGAGGGCTTTATGTGTCTGTTTCTGCTGCCTGTTTAATATTCAACAGCTCTTCTGAACTTCAGACTTTGTGGACTTTACAAAGTCACCGTCAAGTTTCACAACATGACTGATTTAAGACAGAGGAAAGATGCATTAAAATAGTCATGTTCTCACCGTTTTGTTTTTCTGAGTCTTTTTGCGCTTTCATGGTTGACCACACAAATGTGCAAATAAACAGTGATTAGCCTACTCATTATACCACAATAAAATTAGCCAATCTAGTCACGTTATGAGTGTGTTTGTGTGTTACAGTTATGAGAGTGTTGATGAGTGGTCTCCAAAGTTGATTCCCAGCAAAACAGACAAAGAGTAATGGCATAGAGCACATAAGCCTAAGCAATGACTCAGTGGATGCTTGATGTGTATGTTTGGGTGGTTCTGTGCGTATGCATTATCCTCTTAATTCACTCTGGTGTTTCTCGCTCATAAGAGGGGAACATCTGCACTGGTGGGGGGGGCAAGGTTGGGTAATGCATAATGAGAACACTTAAGACATGACACCCAAATATGGCTTGTACAGCCAATTGAGATATAACAGTCACAGATACACAGATAACAACTGCAACATCCTGGTGTAATTAGGGCCCGAGCACTGACGGTGTGAAGGCCCTATTGTATCTGTAGGAATTTTTTTTTTCTCGTTTTTCTTCCGACAAAATGAGGGCCTTTTTGCCTCACTAAACGTGCCCCAAAAGTCACCAAATTTTGCACGCAAGCAAGGCCTGGCGAAAAATTTGATATTTAGTGGTTTGCATTAATAGGCGTGGCCTAATGGTTCAACAGCGCCCCCTAGAAAACTTCGTGGCTCAAGCACCACAATACGGTTTGACATACATGCACGAGTCTCTTGTCTCCTGGCGCCATGGCCGAAACCGAACAGGAATTTGGCCATTTTTAATTGTGTCATTTTGGCGCAATTTCCTCGGCCATTAATGCGGCCCGAACCGTAATGTGCACCCACTCTCGATCCTGTGACGATGGGCATTACTTTTCTCAGTCAAAAGCGTTACCGTAGCGACGATAGACGCCAAAAAGCGCACCCCCCACTTCATCTGATTGATCCATATTTGATAGTTCCTACTTTCTGCCATAACTTTTGAATGGTTTGATATAAAGAGTCGTGGGTGGTGTCATCTGACTCGGTTTTGAGGACTTGACCTTCATTGGCATGAATTAGCCCCGCCCCTTCTTCTGATTGGTCGATATTAGATAGTCCCTATTTTCTGCCATAACTTTTGAATGGTTTGATATAGAGAGTCGTGGGTGGTGTCATCCGCTAAATGTCCAGGCCTGAAGAAATCTACATGCAAGTCATACAAGCGTTTCCACTGCAGCACGCCTGAACGGGCACAAGGGTGCGAGGGCCCGTTCATCGCTGCTTGCAGCTTTAATTGAGATTTGGTGTCCTACAAGGATGAATAACTACATAAGCATGGACAGTTGATTGTTAGGTCAACAAACTTACCTCTGTCTTCTGGTACTGAACACGGAGATAATCATATTTTCACTCGTTGATCCTCAGAAGTAAATCTCAGTGCCAAGAAGATGTAATCACTTTGCCAAAGTGGGCAATGACAACAATGCTACAAAGAAAATAGTACAAAAAGTGGGGGACCAAACAACCTTTTTGTCATTTGAAGAATAACATTAAGAAGAATAGCCTTATGAACAGCCTTTACTGTAACATTCTAAATGATCTTCTTAAGGCCTCAGATCATTCAAAAAAAAGAAAGAAAACAGGACAAAGTTTGTATTTTACTTCTGATTAAGATGTTAAAACTGGTTTGACTGTCGGTGTCTTGTAACCCTCCAACTAAGTTTGCTAGTACCACAGCTGCATCCTGTCTTCTTTCCACAGTTCATCTCTGCCATTTGGCATCACATGTATGCAACAGTGACGGTAGTTGGTAATGGAGGAACATCAATAACATCATCATTAAGTTGTATCCATTTAAATGTCTCTCTTTATGGTACTTTTCCTTCTGGCATTTATTGCAAACATAATTGGAAAGTTTCAATGACATAATTGCAACACTGTTCTTGTCTTTATAAATTGCAAGATCTTACAGTTTATATCGATCATCTGATTTATACAGTTCACCTGGTTAGTTAAGTAAAGACTTGTGTACGACACAGTTCCTCCTAATTGCCAAAACATTAGCGTCAAAATGAAATAGAGGGATGGGGGTGGGGGGAGGGTATCGCACATCAATTATCTAAGGATGTTTACAAGACATATGGATTTACAAGATGCAAATATTCAAGGGTGATGTCACCTTATTAATTGTTGTTTTTAGATTAGACTCTGTTATCATCTTTGGACAAAGTACATGTGTATAACACACGCTGGGCTATGTAAATGAAAGATGTCTTACAGCTTCCCTGATAACTGGAGCTGGGTTGAGGGGAGGGAAGATTTCCTATGTAACATTATGGCCTGCTGACCATTTGGTTGGCCTGTTGGTGTTGCTGGCTTCACCAACATCAGAAGAGCTAGCTGATTAAGGAGATGGAGGAGGCAGTAGATCCATGCTAAATAATGGGATTTGCATAGTGACTTCTCCCAAATTGTGTTGCACAAATATGACAAGCTATCTTCCACTCCTGCTGTTGTGTTCATTGACGCAAATAACTTCTTACTAGGGTTCTTCAGTTTGTTAATGCTCCTAGTTTTGTTTCCAGCAAAGCCTTGATCTGTCATTTTAGCAGCCGGTTGCAGATTACACTTCTGCAATATGATGAATTATGAGGCCAAAGCTTTGAGGACGAGGAGCTCGCCGACATCCTCTTCTTGTTATCAACAAATCCCACCCACGACCCCGCTTCACTTCTGTTTACATTAGTCCTGACCCATATTTATACCTCATAGATGAGTTATTTGTGGAGCAAGTTTGACACGTGACTACATGTCAGTTAATGTAAAAAGGACAGGCCACATGCTAGATTCAAGTGTTAAAACGCAGGGAATCCTCCAATGTAATAGGGGCTAATGACAATTTGTTTACTTCAGTCATTAGATTCATTTATAAAAATGCTTTGTTTAGGTTTGATGGATGGACAACTATAAACCTACCCACAAGACCGGATTAACCCTAAGGGCAACTGGGCAGATGCCCAGGGGACCACGACCCTTAAAGGGCCCACAGCAGTGAGGGCACAAGCAAAATATCTGGTTATCTCCTGCTTTATGATAAACTGTCTGAGTCCTTGCGCTGTACGGAGACAGCTGTACTGCCTGTGACTTTGAATGTGAGTTGACAACCTCTCCTCATTGGTCAGTCTGCATGAGGCGGGTAAAAGATGACACCAATCAATGTACACTGAGCAGGTTGCTGCGTGGCGTCAAACGTTGCTAGGCAACCTGCTCATTGTACAAAAAAAATAAATAAATAAAAAAAAAAAAAAATCTGACATGGAGAACCTAAGTGGGAGCGCTAAACAGGAATTAAATGATTTACAGAGGGCCTGCCGCTTTCCAGAACCAGGCTGCCAAGTATCCTGCATCAGTAAGGGAGTCCGGATTTGGGACTAAGACGCACTTCCTCACCAACGATTTGCTTCAGTGATGGATCCCAAGCAACCAAATTGTGCCAAGGGAATGGCTTCTTTACTCACCATCGACTAAATCACTTTATTACTCTGTTGCAAACTCCTGCCATCTCAAAATCATACATTTATCAGCAGATTCTGTGATTGGAAACATCCAGAGAGGGTTAGTGACCACAGTGCAGAACATAGACAAAACATGCTGTCTTTAATGTACTGGTCTAAATATGCATGCGGAGTGGACGCTTCTCTTGCCCGACACTGAGTATCGGGATACATATTGTTAAATAAACGTAGGAGGGTTTGGCAGTGGTTGGTTCTTTTTATGTGAAAATGGGGGAGGACTTCCTTCCCCATCAATGTGATGGGTCAATTCTACCAGATAAATACTGGCTGTTGTGTTTTGTTTTCATATATGTATGATTGGCCTTAACAAGAGGACATCGTAGTGCATTTATAGTTCTATGAGCATGTGGATATTTGTAAAATACACTTGATAGTTAACATTTTAAAGGGGGCCTATTATGGCATCTAATACCTATTTTAAACAGGCCTTGAATGTCTTAAAAACAAGCTTTTGATTATTTTTCTAAATAAATTAGAAATTCAGCCTCGGAGCTATGTCTTAATCTTCCCATTATCTAACCTCATTCTTTATGCGGGATTCTGAGTGGGCGGGCAGCTATGATAATGAGTGCTGATTGGCTACCTGAATGACACGAAAAAATGGCGGAAGCTCCGGCCGGCGGAGTTGTTGTTCTGGCCAGATTTAGTTGTGGGCGTGGTTTCACGCATTCAAGGCCAACCTATGTAAATCGCGCCCGTCGTTACGTAACAACGGGCACAGAATCTGAATGGCTCGTAGAAGCCACATCACACTGGATGGCTCATCCGGGCGGCTGTACAGACACTGCAGAATTTGGTTGCTTTCCTCCTTCTCTGAGTTGGCAGGCTGAGGGGAGACCACTTTATATATGTTAAAGCAAGAAAAAACGTGTTTTTCATAATAGGTCTCCTTTAAGTATTGAGTATATTTACTGTATAGTATGGTAATTTATTCTGAATTTTGCCAGATTATGGTGATTCTGTGGTCATGATTATGGGGCCCTTGAATATTGTTGCACAGGGTACAGCGAAGTGTTAATCTGGCCCTGCCTACCCAAGCAAGATCACTTTTATGGTGACACAATTTTGTGTTACTTTTTATGCCATGTACAAAACTTTCGCCAGTGAGACTGAGCTTAAATGAAGATGGGCAAATGGTACTGAAATTAGATTAGTGTTTATTGTTCATGGATACTGAGTAAAGAGTTAGTGAGTTCAGCAGTAACAATTACCTTGATACAATCTATATTTATTAGGGTAGGTTTCTATTAGTGAGTCAGCAGTAAACACCACAGGCTGGAACTGTAAGATGGCTGACTTCCTCCAGTCTCAGCTTCTGGGCCTCAATTACAGTATCTGACCTGTTAGGATCCAATGACTGACAAGCTTACCATGGAAGGATTTTAAATGGTTTCAGTTCCCGGACATGGGTTCAAGCCCTGGAATGGTGACCATGGTGAACCACCATGGGCCCCTGAGCTAGGCCCTAACCCCAATTGCTTCCGGGCGAAAATGTGTGTTCTCTCAGATGTAAGTCACTTTAAAAAAAGCGTCTGCTAAATGACAGTAGTAGTATTAGTAGTAACAGTGGCAAAAAGATTAGAAAAGACATCTCAAAGTCAAAGGGCTGTATGTCATCCTTTGCCTACAGCATATCCACTCAGCATTGAGCCAACCCCAGCCCCTACCCAGCAATATTTCAGAGGGCATTCTGAAGTACATAACTCAAGGCAAAGAGTGCCTGGAACCCAGGCAATGCAACCCTGGCACATTTTCTGCATGCCTATGATTGAATGATACATTTTGGCATTGTATCAATCCTGTAATTAAATATCTCAGATCGGATCCAATCAAAATACCACAATGACACAGTACAAAAACACCTTTTAAAAAAAAAATTTTTTTACAACTGTCTTTGTGACATTTGGTTCTAGTTGATGCAATAAATGCAGAATAATGCAAGACTGGGTGGCTTTTAAAAGGGAGAAGCTAAATAACATTAAAGGGAATGAAAAACATGTTTTTTCTTGCTTTAACATATATAAAGTGGTCTCCCCTCAGCCTGCCAACTCAGAGAAGGAGGAAAGCAACCAAATTCTGCAGTGTCTGTACAGCCGCCCGGATGAGCCATCCAGTGTGATGTGGCTTCTACGAGCCGTTCAGATTCTGCTCCCGTCATTACGTAATGACGGGAGCGATTTACATAGTTTGGCCTCCGATGCGTGAAACCACGCCCACAACTAACTCCGCCGGTCGGAGCTTCTGTCATTTTTTCGTAGCGGTGTTTCGCGTCATTCAGGCAGCCAATCAGCACAGTGCCTCATTATCATAGCCTCCCCGCGCACTCAGAATCCCGCATAGATAAGGAAGTTAGAGACTGGGAATATAAAGACATGGTTTAGATGCTGAATTTCTTATTTATTTAGCAAAAACAATCAAAAGCTTGTTTTTAAGACATTCAAGGCATGTTTACAATAGGTATTAGATGCCATAATAGGTCCCCTTTAATGGGTCTGGGTCTGTAATTTAACAGCACCCTAAGAATCTGAACCGACACAGTGAAAGACACATTTGTAGACTTAAATGTCCCCAAACATTAGAGATGCACTGATCGATCAGCAACCGATCAATATCGGCCAGTAATGTATCAGTTTTGATTCTTGAGCGTTATAATAATTCAAAGCACGCCAATCAGATGACGTTTACAACAACAAACCGCCACCCGCGTGTGCATTCCCACATCTTAGACCGAGGTCTCCTAAGGGGGCGTGACAGTCTCTAGAAGGCAGATATCAGATATCTACCAATCAGATGAAGGGGCGGGGCTAATTTGCACCAATTATGTTCAAGGACTCAAAACCGAGTCCGATGACACCACCCACGAGTCTTTATGTTAAACCATTCAAAAGTTATTGCAGAAAATAGGAACTATCACATATCGACCAATCAGAAGAAGGGGCGGGGCCATTTCATGCCAATGATGGTCAGGTACTCAAAACCGAGTCAGACGACACCACCCACGACTCTTTATGTCAAACCATTCAAAGGTTATAGCAGAAAGTAGGAACTATCAAATATGGACCAATCAGATGAAGGGGGACGCGCTACCGTGGCGACGCTTTTGACTGAGAAAAGTAATGCCCATCGTCTTTGGTGACTTTTGGGGCACGTTTAGGGGGGCAAAAAGGCCCTAATTTCGTCGGAAGAAAAATGAGAACGAGGATAACGAGAACAATTCCTACAGATACAATAGGGCCTTCACACTGTCAGTGCTCGGGCCCTATTAAAGAACTACATCCTAAGGTAATGGATTCATAGGCCTTGATCACCAGACGCTTTTTGTGTTATAAGACGTCGGGTTTAAATGCGTCGTTAGCAGCTTGAATCCGTGGTATGCGCTGCCGAGATGTTAATATTTCATTGATGAATGTCCGTCAGAGTTATACCAGACTATTTACAGTCACATCCAAAGCCTTATGCAGGACGACAGTCGTGTCAGTCGGCTTTACCAGTGACATTTGGAGTTTTAATGTGAAGAGTTGTGCTTCACTCACAAAAGGTTTGCTCACACGCGGCTGATGCTATCGCTAAAGCTCACGCAAAGCTTAATAATTCCTAATTAATTTTTTATTTTAAGATTTAATTCCTTTTTCCACAGGAAAACTAAGGTTTATAGTTTACAACTTTGTAAGCTGAGTCCAAGTCGTCTCTAAGAGTCTCTAGAGGGAAATATTGCATATTGCCTCAATCTGAAATAAAAGTCAATTCATGATACTTTCTCATCTCCTAATTTTTATACCTAATACAATGTCAGTATTGTGTACATAAGACAACAATATTGATGAATTTATGGATTTCACGCTGTGATCGGTGATCTGCAATATCGGGATCGGCAGATACTGCTTTTGTAGATCGGGGATCGGCCCTCAAAATTCTGATCAGTGCACTCTACAAAACATAACAGTTGCTTCAGACATTCAGGAATATACTCAAGTTCAGAATTCTTTTTTTTTTGTAACTATATGTCCTCCAATAAAAAGCTTAGTGAAACTCTAGAAATACTCAGAATACTGAAAGACTCTTTAGAATAACATCAATTGGAAGCATACAGTATAGCCTATCAAGAAAATCAGTGCCGTAAATCTTCTAGACTGTTATTTAACATGTATGTGCACTGAGTTTAGTAACTGTGACTGTGAAAACGGTTCTCAATATCGTCATTGTAAGCATGTTTACTTCTTTTATTGCTGATGTTGCACTGCATAAAAAGCACTCGGCAGCCACATTGAGAAAGTGCAGAAAGAAAAAAAACTACTACAAGAGCATCCAATTAAAAATGTATGAGACACAAAGGCACAAAGGACAAGGACAAACAAAAAGAAGGCAATAAATTGATCACATAAGATGACTTAACTTAAAACTTCCAAGGGGAGCTATTGCTGAAACAACTTGACTGTATAAAGGTGAGGACAGTACAGAAGGATTTGCCGATACCTAGTTACTAATTTGTTTATAGAAATATGAAGTAAAGAGAACCTTACAAATAAAAAACAGGAGAATTTTTCAAATTTCAGGACCAACCATCAAAGAGATAGAGGTTAGAGTTTGGAAAAATAGAGATCTAGTAAATGGGGATAGATTGATGTGGGGAAAAAAGTGAGACACACCATTGAAAAACTTCCAAAAAACCAATTAATTAAATGTGTGCATTACAAACAAACAAGAAAAATTTAAGTGGACACTGAAATTCACTTTTTCAATTATGAAAAGTACTGGTATACAATCTGCCAAACTATATCTGACATTTAGAATCAGATAAAACATTCACATTGAGTGAGTGAGTCCACATTCACAGACATTTTTTTTTTTTTTTATGGACACGAAGATGGATACTGTACATACAATACAAGCATATGTACAAATATCCAAGTTCTTTCCCGTCACCTACACACAAACAAAAAACCAACTTCTTCTACACATATAAAAGCCCTCAATGTTGAGTACCCTTGAGTACTATTGAAGTGACTGGATCGATACAGGGGAGGGAATTGCCACTTTTAGTTTGTTCTATTGAAATTGCTTGGTGGTGCATTCTAGAGGGAGAGCACCTGAAATTGGCAGTGACAGAGTGGAATTGGATTTGTGTGGAGAGGGATTGAAGATCAAGTGGAATAACCACAGAAGGACTTGAATGCCTACATCTCTACTCATGGCCACGCAGCATTTGAAGGTGGTTTTATTTCATTGTTGCACACATGGTGTTTTAGCCAAATTATGGAGACAGTGATTTAGATCCCCGTATCCCCGTCTAACAGTCTCACCTCTATGATCATATATTCACACAGGTAAACACACTCAAAGCTCATCTTCCCTTCTTTAATTGTCATCTTTGATTTTAAATCAAACTCTCTGTAGGATGCGAAGATTATTGCATTTGGATGTAAATTGCTCCCTCACATGATGCTCTTCAGTCACTGTAAGCATAATACTGTAAGTGTGTCTGTCTATGCGTGCATTGGTTGGATACATGACAAAAGAAAACATGTAGAATCCAACTATATATTTTTGCAAACCTTTATTTGCTAGACAAACTACACTGGTTGCTTTGTGTGGAGCTTCTTCGATTTTGTATCTGAAAAGTCCAAATTAAATAGATTCCACAAACTGGGCCACTTGCACTGTCACTATCTTGACTGAGGTTTAGAGTTTAATCTCATGTTTTACATGATGTAAAACATTCACATGACCTCTTTAACCTCACTTGCACGAGTGGTTTAACCATTAGGTGATGTTTTATCAAATCTCAACTACAATGTCCACAAAAAGATTGTTTACTTAAACCTGAGACACGTAAATGCAAGAGAATAATCCTGTTCAAGTTTTTTTTTTTTTTTTTTAATAGAAGGATGTGTGTATCTCTCTCTAGAAACTATATTTGGTCATGTTTACCCTTTTCTGTGCTCATGCAGGATGGTTCATTTATATTAAGAACAAACAGAAAATAATATTAAATGTCACCAGGCCCCCTTCTTGGAGGTCCTAGTGATCTTTGAGGATTCTCTGAAGCAGCTTTGTAGCCACGGTTATTATTTTTGAAGACAGCGTCCCATCTAGGGCCGAGCTGTTCCTGTTCCTGGTCTTGTTAAGGCCTACCACAGAAACACTCGCTGCATTAGCCCTGGAGTGACGTGCGGTGAGTTTCATGGTTGTTGAGGCACTGACTCCTTTACGGTCAGATTTACAACTAAACCCAAAAGTGTAGCTTATTCAATTGGCTACTGGTTATTTCATGTCTCATCAGCATTCTTCACACAAACACACAGACACACACGAGGTCCGTATATACATAAAGGTGAGAAAAAAAAATGTTACAATTACAGAAGCGAAATAAATTGGATAGAGGACATTTGCTCTGCACCTTCTGTGTGTTGGCCGTCGCAATTCTACAATTCATACAACACAAATGAGAGTTTGTACAGTGTACGCTGTTTGTACACCATAGAGTGGTGTACAAAAACACAGATTAAAATTTTGAGAAAATGTTGAGAAATAAAGTAAAAATTTTGTGAATAAAGTTGAAATGTTGAGAAAAAAGGCGAAATTTTGACTTTTTTTAAATTGTATTTCAACATTATTGGATTGGATTCAACTTTAATAATCCCCAAAGGGGAAACTTCATTGCCACCATGGCCACAACAATACAACATAACAATCAACAATACACTAACATGTCTCCACCTAGGGACAGCAGTGGATCAATACAACAAAAAATAACCAGAAAATGACCCCCCAAAAAAGGGAGATAAAACAAAAAGAATACAATCAATATAAAAGTGCAATGTGCAAGACAAGTATAGCAGCAAATTAAACAGCTAACAATATAGCTGCAATTAAAGTGCACTGTACAAAAGAATATGTCAGCAAGTTATGACATTCTAAAATAGTGGCTGCAGTTTAAAGTGCAATGTGCAGTCCAAGGGTTAATATAGCAGCAAGACATGACATCAGCAGTCCAAGTTAAAACGTCTGGTTGCTGCAGGAACAATGGACTTCCTAAATCTCTCTGTTGAGCATCTGGGCAAAAGAAGCCGTCTACTTCTGCTACTTCTCGTAAAAAAGCTATACAGGGGGTGATCATCTTGGGACAGGATAACTCTGAGCTTCCTCCTAGTCCTCCGCTCTGTTATGACCTCCAGAAAAGAAGGGCTCATACCAATGACAGATCCGGCCTTTTTAATAAGTTTATTAATCCTGTTCCTGTCCTCCAATGTCAGGCTGCCACCGCAACAAACAACCGCATAAAAAAGGACACTTGCTAAAATGCCATTATAAAAAACATTTAAAAGGGATCTGCTGATGTCAAATGATCTGAGTTTCCATAAGAAAATAATATGGACTGGGCCTTCTTAAAAATAGCATTGGAGTTCGTCTTCCAGTCCAGTTTACAATCCACATGCACACCAAGATATTTATATGATGGTACAATATCTACGGACTGTCCTTTAACCAAAATAGGTTCAGTTTCAGGTTTCTTCCTTCTCATGTCATTAACAAGTTCTTTTGTCTTGTCTACATTAAGAATAAGGTGGGCTTCCTCACACCAACTGACAAAACTGTCCACTTCTCTTTGGTAGGCGGCATTGTCATTATTAAAAATGGGCAGAATCATCAGAAAACTTTTGTAGATGACAAGAATTGCTGCTGTGCCTGCAGTCAGAAGTGTACAAAGTAAATAAAAACGGAGATAAAACTGTACCCTGTGGAGCCCCAATGCATGTGGTAACAGTTTCTGATCTACTGCCATGAAGCATCACATACTGAGGCCTACCATAGGCGGCAGGTGACTGAAATATTTGGTGAAGCTATAGGGAGGAATCCTCGTGTCCGCGCCTTGCGCGTGCGCGCAAAAAATTTGAGTTTTTTTTTCACCCAAAACAGTTGCGTAACAATGATTTGAGCATAATTTGACTAATATAATAGCAGGATTACCGGCAGTGCAGTCCCCTCCTCCTCCCGGGTCATCGCTGCCCATATGGCCGGTTGCACCATCAGGTGAGCCGGTGTTAGACACTGGGGGGGTCGCTGACGCGGTGGCTGCAGGCAGTGCATCGGTGCAGTCGCTCTCCTCCGACTCTCTGTCACATTGCAGCAGCTTCGGCAATGTTTTGTGTCTGTTTCTCTTTTGGTTTAAAAAATGAATGTACAGTTGAGGACGATATTATTAGCCCCCCTATGGAATTTTAAGTTTTTTCAAGTTTCTGGCAAGATCCTTTTTAGCAGAGCAAGGCGGTTCTAACAGAGCATTCCTGAACATACAATTTGTCATTATATGGGCCAAAACATTTATATTTGTGCACCAAAACATTATTATGTAAGAAAAAGCTAAAATGACCAGGGACATTATTATTAGCCCCCTTTAAGAAATTACCATTTATTAAGTCATCACACAAGCTACTTTTATGCAGTGATGTGCTTAACCTTCACAGGTGATGTGCATAAAGGTAATCAGGTCAAACAGGTGATTGCACTCAATTCAGTTAAGTTAATTAACTCAAGCCAAAACATGGTATAAAAGCCTCATCATGGAGCTGGCAGTTGAGGAAGCAACATGACAAAAACAAAGGAGATCAGTGTGGACCTCAGAATAAGAATTATAGATGCCCACAAAGCAGGGGAGGGATATACGAAGATATCCAACCGTTTCCAGGTGTCAAGGACTGGAGTGAGAGGCATCATTCAACGCTCCAAAGACAGCAACACAGTGCAGAACAAGCCTGGCAGAGGTAGAAAGAGAAAGATTTCAGAGAGACTGGAGAGGAAACTGGTGAGAGACGTGTCTAGAGACCCCAGATTAACTTCCAAGGCTCTGGCAAATGACTTGGCCACATCAGGAATCATTGTCTCGAAGAAGACCATAACTAGAGCTCTGCACAGGAATGACCTACGAGGGTGCAGACCAAGAAAAACCCCACTTTTGAGGAAGAGGCACCTTCAAGCCAGACTTCAGTATGCTCGAGACAACCTGGAGGAAGATTATTCATACTGGAATACATACTTATGGTCTGACGAGACTAAACTAGAGCTCTTTGGCCACAGGGACACTGCTTACGTTTGGAGAAAAAAAGGACAGGCATTCAACCCAAAGAACACCATCCCCACAGTGAAGCATGGTGGTGGGAGTATTATGCTGTGGGGATGCTTCAGTGCATCTGGAACAGGAAATCTTGTCAAGGTGGATGGAATCATGAATAAAGAAAAATATTTGGCTATTTTGAAAGAGAACCTTAGGCAGTCAGCTGTGAAACTGGGTCTGAGACGTCACTTCATCTTCCAACATGACAAGGATCCTAAACACACCTCCCTCTTGGTGAAGAACTATCTCCAGACGACCAAAGTGAATGTCATTGAATGGCCTGCACAAAGCCCTGACTTGAATCCAATAGAAAATCTGTGGGGGGACCTAAAGAATCATGTCCATGCCAGGCACCCATCAAATCTAGAGGAACTGGAGAGATTTGCCAAAGAAGAATGAAGTGTGAGAGACTTGTTGTAAACTACAACAAACGTCTGCAGGCAGTAATACAGCAAAAAGGATACACAATTGACTATTAGGGTGTGGGGGGCTAATAATTTTGACCCCGGTAGTTTTTGTGTTTTGTACAATATCTTCATTTCTGAGTGGAATATAAAATAGTGTAAGCATCCAAAATAAAACTACGAAGTCTACAAAAAGCTGTGTTCAGTTTATTTTGCTCTGGTTAATATCACTTGGAAAACAAGCACTATTTTGTAAGGGGGCTAATAAAATCGTCCTCAACTGTATATCCATCTTGGTCTTGACTTGGAGCTTTGTGTTGTGTTTTGAAAGGAGCGCTGCTGGCTGTGCGTTTGTAATTGGCGGACAAAAATGCGGATGTTTACAAACAACATTTGCGGTTCTGATCACCTGAGCGGTCCGCAGACCAGGGGGGTGTGACTGGCTACTTTTCATTTTTTTTAACCAAAGCCTTGCTGAATTATCACCGCATTCTCACTAGGGGAGCTGAAGCAACAACACACATTCAATATTGCAGCTTTTTATTAATGTTGCGCACATATATCATTTTTGCAAAATACCTGGCATTGTATTTGGGGAGGCTTAGCCTTCCCTAGCCTTCATTACCCGCCGCCCATGCCTACCTGTGAGGTAATCAGTGACCCAAGTGATAGTAGAGCTGTTAAGATTATAATTAAACGCTTATTGGCTAAGATCTGTGGCCGTAGTGTGTTAAAAGCATTCGAAAAGTCAAAAAACATTATTCAATTTTTCAATTCAATTTATTTATTTATTCTGTATCATGGAAATGGTAGTTCACATACATGTTCCATTCCATGATCGAAAAGGGGAAAGAAGAAGAAAGCCTTATAATTCTTATTTTTATTTCTTATTATTATTCTGATAGATGCACTACTAAGTTCCAGGTGACTGTATACTCTGTGTAACAGATACAGAATGGCATCATCCACACCTACACCTGCTCTATATGCAAATTGAAGCGGGTCCTGAAAGGCACAGACCTCTTTAAATGCCCCAGGACAGTCCTCTCAAAGCACTTCATCACTTGTGAGGTTAAAGCAATAGGTCTAAGATTTTTCAGTGCCCTAGCATTTGGTTTCTTAGGCACTGGCACAATACATGACATTTTCCAAATATCAGGAATCTTAGACAAGGACAGAGACATGGAGAACAAATAGTGCAAAACTGTGCACAGCTCATCAGCACACACTTTAAGGACACGTGGCATGATCCCATCTGGACCAGGGGCCTTATTTATTTTCAGGCGTTTAAGCTGGGAATGTACCTCATCAACTGTAACAGTTATAGGGGGAGAAGGAGTGGGTCTCTCCTCCTCAGCGGGGAAGATGAGGGGAGTTGAAGAAACCTTATGTAAAGGGTCGGAGGTTTCAAAACGGGCAAAGAATTGGTTAGCCTCATCAGGTGTAAAGCTACCCTCTCTGATGCTAGAGCTAACAGGACCGTAACCAGTGATAGACTTAAGCCCATCCATAGACCCTTAGGGTCACACACCTGTAGTTTACTTTCTACCCTCTCCTTAAAATTCTTCTTACCCTGCCTTACGACCCGCTTAAGATTTTTCTGTGCCAATTTAATTTCCTCCTTATTCCTACTCATAAAAGCAGCCTTTTTGGTATTAATAGCATTTTTGATTTCTTTAGTAACCCATGGCTTGTTGTTTGAAAACACTTTGATGGTTTTTTAATCTCGACATTTCAAATTCTCGAAGTGCACAATAAAAAAAAATCTTCACCTCACAAATATTTTTTCTCCTGCATGGCCCTAATTTTCCGTAGAAAACTGTTTGTGGTCTTACCTTTATTTGTAGATGAAGTCCATGCGCCTATCCATCATCACAAAAACCTCAGTTACTTTGTTGTACAAGTCCTCTTTATTTTCCTTTAGTTTTAAAAGTCTCTCTGTCTTAATTGAGATGATCGCCCGGGAGGAAAGCATTCCTGAATCTGTCCTATTCCGTTTGAAAAGAGCAGGTTACCTTCTGTCCCGCAGTTTGAAACAAACCATTTAGCTCTGGCGTTGGTCTTCCGTTGTTAATCACTTTGACTGAAAGTCCAGTTGTGAGAAATCTTTAAGTTTAAATATATAATCTTGTTCCATTTTGGCAGTCCGAAGAAGCAAATCGTCAAAATAAACGTCTCGCAGCAGCAGCAGTGCACTTGACTCTGCGTAGAAGAACAGCAGCCACAAGACCCCGTGGATTCTCGTACGCCCCCTTCAGGGCAGCAGAGTATTGTCTGCCTCACCCTGTGCCTTTTTCGGTTTGATGTCCCATCAGCGAAACTAAATATGTCACTTACAAACATTAAACTTTAATGGTTAAAGACATTAGCAAAACCGTGGAAAATCCGGGTATATAAATCTATCTGCAAACATTATATTGGCGACATGCACAGATACGGTGTCGTGCCAAAAAGTGATTGCCTGCCAGAATCTGATTTCTCCCCTGAAAATGGGTCTTTTTACCTGCCAAAAATTGATTGAAAGCCAAATACAGTTAATGAAAGGTTGTTTCTACCTAAATATGATTTGATCTCATTCTTGAGCTTCATAATATAAACACTAGAGCTCACAGGATTGCTTTTAACTCTTTTAAACGACCATTACAACACAAAATGGGCATTTTCACCTGCCAAAAATTGATTGAAGGCCAAATACAGTTAATGAAAAGTTGTTTCTGCCTAAATATGACTTGATTTCATTCTTGAGCTTCATTGTCTGAAAATCTGACGTTTTAGCGCTAATCGCTCAACGGGCTGCTATGCGCGCTCCCGCGGCCAGAAATCAGAAGAAATCAGATTCTGGCAGGCAATCACTTTTTGGCACAACACCTGCAACCAGCCCGCGCCAATTGCACGTATCAACACAGTTTGTGATGGATTGCGCAATCAGAGGTGAGGCTCGGCTCGTTGCTGCCGCACCTCACGTTTCAGCCCCGTATTTGAACAGGAAATATGCAAATTCAACGATTTTGACTATAGAAATGTTCGAAAATGAATCATACATAAAGATCAGTGGACAAATATTAATATTTATTTGATGTTATCATGATTATTCTTTTTACTTGTCATGATGACAGCCTCCCCTGACCGCACGTCCTTGCCCTGGACTGGTCTAATACCAGAATCAGTCTAATACTAGGACCAGCTTTCAAACAGTGGCAAGGATCTGGAACTGGTTTACTCCTGTCACTTGTGACGAATGAACCAAGAAGACAATGAAAATATGTTCAAGAGTTATTGTTTTCTTTTTTTTTAAAGAAATAGTTTAGGTTGATGCAGGGACAAAATTCAGGCAAAAAACAGGCATCTCCTATGATGCTTCTTATGTGCTGGTATATGAATATATAGACTAACTGATATACAGGTTTAAAGCAACATACTGTATAAAAGGCATTAAGTAGCATGCATCTGTCAAAAACAAAAAAGAAATTATAATGCCTCAGGGCTTGGGTGATCAGCTTTATCCTGCCAATGATCTGACCATATGGGAAATCTTTGAAAACAAAATAATTTAAATGGTCATGTTTTAATAAATACTCTAGTGTATCAGTCAGCACAACATGCATATTTCTGAAAGACAAGTGCCTTGTGGTTATTCAGAGTTTTATTGGAATACATCTTACCTGTTCTCTGTGCTGTTAGCAAACAGTCTTGATCCAGAGTGCTTTTCTTATGCCTGATAAAAACAGGTTTATTCCACAGGTGATTATGCTTTAATTCTTAAATTTTTTTCTTTACCAGATAATTTTTAATGACATATACAGGGATATAATTAATTAGAAATGAATACCCTGCAAATGAACAATAATCCTTTAAGCCAATGTAATATTACCTCTTACTTGCTTTATTGTACTTTTGCAGTGAGGCTTTGAACATCAAAATTGCATTATCAAATCACATGAGCATAAACAAACAATGGCTGAAATCTGTGTAATGTGCGCTTTTCCATGTGTGTCCTTTACGAGGTGCTCTAACGTGCTGCTTGCTGGGAAGACAACAGCTGCGACTGTAAAATAATTTAACATGTACAAAGCTCTTGACAAAGCTTTACATGTTCTGACAACACATAGAAAACTTTAAGAGCATAAAAACTCCCCTCATTGCCCTACATTTTACATATCTGCCAGAGATACGGGTTTCAACCACCTTTCATCCTTCTTCTTCAGTAAGTTGTATTGGCGGTTTAGTGTGCACACTCTTCATAGTTTATGTCCTCTGTTTCTTCTGGTAGCTGGGGGGTAGTTGCCCCACCTACTATAGAGGAGCGTGTAAAGCAGGGGTATTCAACTATATTCGGCCGGGGGCCACATCTGCAAAAGGACTGTATGGAGAGGGCCGCACAATTTGAAAATTTGGGGGTTTTCAAAATGTATTTTGCACTCAAAGACGAAGACTTATGTATATATAATACATTTGTATTATACATTTGAATATATCTAGTTTACATATGAATTATGTATTAATTGTCTCCAGATTTAGTCATTGTGAATGTTGAATATAATATTCAGATAAAGAAATATTATTTTAAATGCAAGTTCATTTTGAAACCATTGATTGTGCAAACTTAATGAAGTTGATATTGACGTACTTTTAATAAAACACGCCATAATGACAAAGCACCACTTTCCACCAAGATTTCCTTATTTGAATATTATATTAAGCATTGAGCACAAGCATTTGAGTCCATAGTAGCCAGTTTGATGTTATAAATATGCAACCAAAATATTAACCATAAGCTCCTTTATTAATGACACATCTGTGCATTATATCAGCAAAACAAAACAATCACATGAAATTATAGGAGGCTTAGAAGTTCCATCTGAAATGCAAAGTCCTCACTTATTCAAATTATGTTTTTTTGCTATTTTCGGCCGAACATTCGATGCATCAATATTATTTACAATTATGAGTGGCGTTCCTCAGGTCAACCGCAATGCAGCTAGGCAAAGGCTTTATGATTGCGATTAAATGACATAAGTAAACTAGCCTTTTTTCTTTGATTTACCTTAATATCAACATCTTCTGCATGACAAAGAGCATAAAAGCTGCTCATGAATCCAATATATTTAACCTGGACGTATGTCCCTTCCTCTTATAATAGATATCTATACTGCTGACACTGGATATAATATCTACAATATCTGAATATAGGTTTGCATCAGAAATCTTAGACCTAGGACCTTTCCGTACAAGATTATCACAGGTTTACTAAAATTTACACTCACTGATCTACTAGGTTTGGGAAGGATATTGGCAGTAGCAGGCTCTGTAAGAGACTAAATAAGACCTCCAACCAGTGGTGGCTGGTCAGTAGAGGGCGCCACCCCCATCAAATCAAGAGAAGAAGAATAAAAGAAAAAGAAAAGAAAAAACATGCTGTAAGATGCATATAATTATTAAAAGAAGGTGTTGTTTCAGTCTGTGCATGACTGTCAATAGTAATTAAATGTTGATTAAATATTTATTTGGTTACAAAAGGTTTTTTATTTTATTTACTTCCGGCAGGTAAGGGGCGCTGGTCAAACAGAATTCAGTGTAAGCTCTCGAACATTTGATAAGCACATGACCTGAGGATCTCTTTTAATTGGTTTGAATTAAATTTGTGAAGGGACGCAGTCGCGTGCGTCCCTGAAACTCACAGTTATCAGCAACGAATCAGCGATCAGTATCGTGACGTACAATACAATTGGACAATTCCTTCCCCGTCTTTTTTAGAAAATCAAACTGAACTACACAAACCAGAGTTTTATGTTTGTTTTAAATAACACTTGCTTTTGAAATAATATTTGTTGATTTTGTATATTATCAAATATCTGAATGAAAGGAACATTATCTTTTCAAATAATATACATTCCAGACAGAACAATGGAAATTTTAATGTTTTTCTTCTCTCTAACGTGTAAAATAAACTGAACCCAAACCAGGAAGAAAAAAAACGATACAAAATGACAGTGGACTTGTTGAAATGATGAACCCCTACTTTATGTTCAGTTTTCTTTTTCCACTGCAGCATAACTGAACTGCTTCACTAAAACTTATGACCAATAAGCCATTGTTGGATTGTTAAATTTTTTTAAATTAAAAAGGACCAAAATATTATTTTCTACCATTTTTAGCACCACTGCCTCCAACCCACCCACAAAAGTTTATGAAATTGAAAATATATATATTTATGTAAATAACCTGTTCAGTTTCATTTCAAAAGTATACAACAAAAAAAATGTAAACAACCAAAATAGATGTAAACAAAACTATTTAAAAACCGAAAACTATATACAGGTTGTCAACCTTCAGTTTCTTATGTCAGTTCAGTTACTTGTGTATCTTGGCCCAAAAACAAAAACCAACCTGAGTCTCACATGAAGAAAAGCAGAAAAATAATGAAAAAAGGTGCTTCTCAGGTGGATTTCCGTTAGTTTTTTTCCTACCGCCCTCCTGGTATGGCAATGTCGACGTCCTGACATGCAGAAGGCGTCCACAACCAGCAATCAAATCATGGACAACGATGGAGCAGTTCCTCACATGCCACAGAAAGAATCCCTAAAAAAAAACAAAACAGTCTGGTATATTTAAAAAAAAAAAAAAAGGGGTTTATATGCGCCTAATGGTCGCAAAAATACGGTATGTTTTAACGAGGATGTTTAGGCCACAAGGGCCCATCAAGAATGCTTCGCCCCCCCAGGGCTGGGACCCCTGCTCCGCATATATCACAATACTCTGCAACACATCTCACGCATCATTAAAACACATTCACGACTATTCTGACTGGTTATTTATTTATTCCCACACATTGAACCGTAATAGTACTAATTGAGCTGAGCTAACTCACCAGAATTGTTCAAAAATTTCGGGAAACCACTCCGACGAACCCTCTCCTACGACCGACTCCGACGTCTTCGAGGTAGGTACTTGTTCGTGGTTAACTGCGTACAACAGCTCTCTCACTAATGTTCATAGAACTCTCCTCTCATATGCTAACTGAGACAACGTACTTCATTTCTTTTCCTCACGGTTTTTTTCTGTCACACATCTTCATACGCACCGAGAGCTGCAGGTGATGAGTTCAGGCAAGCTCCGGGAATTTATCCACAACACAAGAAAACTACAATGCATTCATGGAGACTGGTATTTCTGAATGCTATAAATCTAATCGGGGTTACATACATGACATTGACTGTAGTATCATAATACTGTAAAATATTACATATAACAAAGAAAATCTGATTCTTTAAATATTAGAATAATAAACAAAATATTACGTTACTATTTTTATTATATAGTCTTGTGAATGTACTATTTCTTATAAAACAATTCAAGAAACTACCAGTACTGCCCAATTAGTGTGTGACCAAATGTTACTTGGGTTAATGATTACATGTGCTGATACACAGTAACGTGAACCACGGAATATTCTTCCATCCACACACCCAGACACACAACCTCATACAATCATTAGCATTGTGTAAGAAAAACATCAACATGGGAGTGATTGTAAGAAACTGATCCAGATGGGCTCTCTATATGGTCCCCTTACCTTGTATGGCTTTTGGACCTGCATGCTGAGGTTGTAAAATGCCTTTCCACAGCCCCCTATGCAGATGCACACAAACGGACATGATAAGGAGTGTGGGAGCAGAGATACTCTCTGACGATAATACTTCCTGTGTTTATATGACACTATCTGGCTTGAACTGAGAATCACCTTCCCTTGAGCACTGGAGAGAGTCAAGGTAAGACTGCAGCTGCAGGCTGACAAGCCCTTCAACTCAACAATTAACAAATCTTTATCTTACATTACAGTTCTTGTTTTTTTTTACAGCACATGAACATTTTCTACGCTGCAGATTATAGCATTTGATGATAAAACAGTGTGATTTATAATATGATGCTAAATAATTATTGCAAAGCTACATCAACAAATGGAAATGATAAAAGAAAACTTGAAGAATCTGTCTTATAAAAGACAAAAACCTGTAAAAAAAAAAACAGATTAAGTGCCCATAATAAGCTCTAATCGAAAATAAAGCATTTGTTGTTGAGTATGTGTGTGTGTAAACATGCAAGATGAAAATGATATGCTTGGTGAAAACTATTTTTAGACACACACTGCAAGCTAAAAGGGTACAAGAGTATCAAGTAATGGTTTGAGCTATGCAGGTGTTTGTGTATTTGTTTCTGTCTGTGTGTCACACTGCATGTTAGCAGGTTTCTTTTCAGTGTTTCTCTGCATGATGTGTGACTGATTGCAAAAAAACAGGGGCATGTGCCATGCGCTTGGCTCTCTGTCCCTCACTTTGCCCTCACAGCACATTAAACAAGATAGCTATAAGCCTCTTAAACCTCCAAACAGACACACACCACGCACAAACGTTCACATTGTTTTTTTGTACAATAGTGCACTGAATTAACATGAATTGCTAGTGATATGATGGGTGTCTCTGCAGAGTCTATACTCAAGCTGACAGCTTTGTCCCCTTTCTCTCTTTCAAATGTTCTTTCTCTTTTATTTCATTTTTGCACCCTTTTTCTCAACTGTTCATGTGTGTCTGATAGTGTATATCTTTACAACTTCTTTTTATGGATGTGTTCATCCTGCCACTGGAACTTGTTAAACATTTAGATTGTTGTAGTTTTGAGACTTTGCTTTACATAAATTTGATGTTATTGATGAGTGTAAATCATGTTGTATTTTTGTTTTTGTACTAACTTTATATACATGTGTTTGCATTTATTTAGATGGGGAAAAAGCGGTTCTCCAGTTTGGAGGCGACCCTTCTAGTTCTGTTTTTATTAATGACTGTGGTAGCCATAACTATGATAGTTCTGTTTCTCACGGGAGAACCTGGCGTCGTTACAGAAGGTAGGTCAGCCACACAACCACACAACATGTAGATGAAAATGTATTTAGAAAACCTCTGAAACCAAAGTTAATTGTAATTGTAAGTGTTTCTCAGATAAACAAATGCAGCACCTGGCAAAGGTATTCATAGTGTCAGATTTTTATTGGGTTTCTTTGTTGTTTGGTGCACCAAAATTAATCAGTAAGGCCTGGCAAATTATCTTAACAGAACGGTATTTGGTACTAAATATAGACAAATCCTGGAGAAAATCCGTTTACATCTTTCCGAGAACTTAGACTGGAGATAGAGGTTTACTGTTAAGGATGACAATGACGCTAAGTAATACTGCCAAACCAACACATGAGCACTTTAGGGGGTGGGGTGGGTTGGGAGAGTGCGAGTGGTTAAGTCCACAAAAAAAGATTTAAATCCAAATGAGAGTTTTTGGAGTGTCTTAAAGATGGCTGTACACCAACAAAGCTCATCTAATTTGAGTGAGTGTGCAGTTTGCTTTGAGGAAAGGACCTACATCCCATTAGCTCCATGAAGCAACCTTGTAGAGTGCCTATTCAATCAAATGGCACAAACCCCAAAAAAATGCATTTTAATTCTAGGCAACAAAAATGCCAAAAGGAGCAATCACTTTCACCAGGTATTATACAAACCGGATTCAGATGAAGTTGGGAAATTGTGTAAAATGTAAATAAAAACAAAATACAATGATTTGACAATCCTTTTCAACCCATATTCAATTGAATACACTACAAAGACAACATATTTAATGCTCAAACTCAAACTTTATTTTATTTTTCAAATAATAATTAACTTAGAATTTCATGGCTGCAACATGTGCAGTAGAAGTTGGGAAAGGGCATGTTTACCACTTTGTTACATCACCTTTCCTTTTAATAACACTCAATAAACGTTTCGGAAGAGAGGAGACTAATTCTCTTAGCTTCTCATGTGGAATTCTTTCCCATTATTGCTTGATGAACTGCTTCCGTTGTTCAACAGTCCGGGGTCTTCTCTGTCGTATTTTACGCTTCATAATGCGCCACACATTTTCAATGGGAGACAGGTCTGGACTGCAAGCGGGCCAGGGGAGAACTTGGACTCTTTTACTTCGAAGCCACGCTGTTGTAACACGTACAGAATGTGGCTTGGCATTGTCTTGCTGAAATAAGCAGCGGTGTCCATGAAAAAGACGTCGCTTGGATGGCAGTATATGTTGCTCTTAAATCTGTATGTACTTTTCAGCATTTATGTTGCCTTCACAGAAATGTAAGTCACCCATGCCATGGGAACTAATGCACGCCCATACCATCACAGATGCTTTAGAACTTTGCGTTGATAACAGTCCGGATGGTCCGCTTCCTCTTTGGTCCGGAGGACACGACGTCCAGTGTTTCCAAAAACAATTTGAAAAGTGGACTCATCAGACCACAAAACACTTTTCCATTGTGCATCAGTCCATTTTACATGAGCTCGGGCCCAGATAACCCGGCAGCGTTTCTGGATGTTGTTCATAAACGGCTTTTGCTTTGCATGGTAGAGTTTTAACCCGCACTTACTGATGTAGTGACGAACTGTATTTACCGACAGTGGTTTTCTGAGGTTTTCCTGAGCCCATTTGGTGATATCCTTTACACACATGTCGGTTTTTAAGGCAGTGCCGTCTGAGGGATCGAAGGTCACGGTCATTCAGTCTTGGTTTCCTGACGTGGCGCTTACGTGCAGTGATTTCATGCAGTGATTTCACCAGATTCTCTGAACCTTTTGATGATATTATGGACCGTAGATGTTGAAATCCCTAAATTCCTTGCAATTTTGCTTTGAGAAATGTTGTTCTTAAACTGTTCAACTATTTTCTCACGCAGTTGTGGACAAAGTGGTGACCCTTGCCCCATCCCTGTTTGTGAATGACTGAGCATGTTTGGGGAGGCTCCTTTTATACCCAATCATGGTACCCACCTGTTCCCAATTAGCCTGATCACATGTGGGATGTTCCTAATAGGTGTTTGATGAGCTTTTCTCAGCTTTCTCAGTATTTTTTGCCACCTTTCCCAACTTCTACTGGACGTGTTGCAGCCATGAAATTCTAAGTTAATTATTATTTGGCAAAAAACTATTACGTTTATCAGTTTGAACATTAAATATGTTGTCTTTGTAGTGTATTCAATTGAATATAGGTTGAGAAGGATTTTCAAATCGATTTGTTCATCATTTTGTTTTTATTTACATTTTACACAATTTCCCAACTTCAACCGAATCTGGTTTGTATATATGTTTTATAAAACATGGTGGCAAAATGGTTTTGCTGTCAGTATACCTTCATAAAGGAAATTAACATTGATCTAGAGGTTTTACAGTAAATCAGACAGAATGATAGTTATCATCGTTAAGTGGTTCTGCAACTATGTATTATTCACTGGTGGCAATTCTTGTTTTGTAATGTCAAAAGACAGTCAATCAGTCCACGTGTCTACCCTGGAAAGTAGCTTTGTTTCACTTGGAACTTTATGATTTCATTGCTCTCCTTTAAAAAAACAACAACCTCTCTTTAACAGAACCTTCAGACGAATTTGTTCCTCTGTGTCCAAACATTCCTCCGTCTGACAGAGTAGACTGTTTCCCGGATCACGGCGCCTCAAAGGTATCACACATCATCATGTCCAAGAACGCAGATTCATATTTTTGAAAATTTGTATCAAAGATTTAGAGCAGGCTCCTAAATAAATAAAAGTTTTCAGATTCAGTACTACTACATCATAATGTTTGTGGTTGCACTGGTGACGATGATCATCAGAACAATGGTGATGGTAATAATTATATTGTTTAGAGAAGCAGTGACGACAATAATGACAATGAAGATAATGATAATGAGAACAACATCGATCTTTCTGAACAGCTGAAATGTGAGCAGCGTGGCTGTTGCTGGAGCCCCCGGGATGAGACAAATACTCCCTGGTGTTACTTCCCAACTAACCATGGATACACAGCAGAATTAGTGGAGCAGCCGAGTTCTTATGGTAAATCTGTATTTTGCCACTCTTTAAACCTCTTTCACACTTTTGTGTTCACATCCTGAACCCCTCAATAACGTTACTTACATCATTTTTTCTTTTTTTTTTATTCTGCCTGGAGCATGGTTTTCTGTGAAATAAGACCTGGATAGAATATCATAAAACATGACAGACTGTGTGACATGCAATCCTTCCATTTTTTGCCTGATCCCTCGGCTTAATGTCAACTCAGTTGTTGTGTTCCAGCACGAATAAACGTTAGACACTATATTAAATTTCAACTACCACATTATAGACCTTTTTTTCCTTCTTTCTTTTTCAAATGCAAAATAGCACTTACTGATATGTACTTTCATTTTCAGCAGAGATAAGTGGGAACTCCACAAACATACTGCATCTTTTAATTATGCAGGTAAAATAATCACTTTGGATTGTACTGTCAAAATGGCACACCATCTCAGGTCACCAAACAATTAAATGTAAGGTTGAACTCAACTTAAGAAGTGTTGGACCAAAAAATAAATAAATAAATAAATGAAAATATAAAAATAGATAAAAACTCTTAGAGTCACATGAAAAAGATAAGTAATCATGATGTCTTAAAAGTGAAGTAGTCAGGTGCTGATAATCAAATGCATTTATTTAATAACGCACCTCCATGAAAGGAGAAATTATGATAGTCTGGATATTCAATTTAATTAAATGAAGTTCAGTTCAATTAAATAATACTTCATGAAATCACAAAAGCAAGTTATGGAACGAAAAAAGAGCTGAGTGTTAAACATCTTTTATAAGGAAAAAAAGTGTATTGTTGCTCAGCACCTTGTGTGCCGTGGAATGTTTACAGTGACTTCCCTTTGCCGAGCGGTTTGTCTTTCCACTTAGTCACCTCACCCACAACATCCATCCAGCCTCCCCCCTTAATAAAACGTTTCAAAAACTTTTCACTACTGCTATCCTATTGTAGTTTGTATAATGGTATTTTTTTTTTCAGTCAGTAAATTTGATTCACTTCTTAAACTAAATATATTCACTCTTCCCTTGATATCATATTTTATTTTGCAGTAATGACAGCCCAGCTGAGCAGAATGGCCTCTCCTACTTTATTTGGTGCTGACATAAAAAAGCTGTCATTTCATGCAGAAATGCAGACAAACAATCGACTTCGATTTAAGGTGAGCACTGACAGACAGCAGATCTTTCTTTCTCTCTGTATTAAACAATTTTGGCTTTCACACACAAATTCACACATCTACATTCTGGCAGCAGGGAGAGAATAAATGCACTCAAGTTAAATTAATTTATGAGGCAGTTAATCAATGCATGTCTACTAAAAATACTGAAAGGGGACCAAAAAAAAAAAGGTGTGAACATGACTGATAGATACAGTATGAGGCCATACATGGCTTGCATAAATGATTGTTTCCTTTTCCTCAGATTTTTGATCCTCAAAACAAGAGGTTCGAGGTGCCTCATGAGCATGTCCCAACTGTCACCAACAATCCATCCAGCCCCATCAGCGAAACACTAGAGATCACAAACAAGCCCTTTGGCCTCGTCGTGCGTAGGAGAGAGAACAAAAAAGTCCTGTGAGTGTTCATGATCTGTACATCCTTTGTGCATTTATGTTGAATGGAAACAGTATTGTTTATACACATTTTAAAAGAGATACAGAAATTCCCCAGGTGATCCATATATTGTGGAAATTGTTATGTTGGATATTATTAGGATATTACTGCGGGCTATGTGCAGAATATTATATAGTGTCTCATTTTTGGGGCAGATTAAGTACCACAAGATGAAAATATAATATATGACAATCTAAGCTGCTGAATATTTGATTTAGTCTCTCAATTACTGCCAGCCAGAATTCTCACTTGTCACCTCAGAAAACTGAGAATTTAAAGGTTGCCATCAGATTCGAGCTGATTCAGTTTTTTCATCAGATGCAATTTTGTCAGAAAAATCAAGAGTGGCTAGTGGACTATCTCACATCAGCTTGTTGCTGGGAACTGTTGCTTCACGATGACACATGACTCAATTTGATATAAGTCCGGGGGATTTACTAGACACTTGATGGTCTCTGCATGCATCACAATGGTAGACTGCTTCAGAATAGCGTGTCCTAAAATCTTAACATTTTAATGTTCTATTCAAAAAGGTATTTTTTTACGTGACATGAAAGGCTTAGGGTTCAATGTTAGCGGCTGTCTTGCTCCTGGGGCTAGGCATATTAAGTTAGACAAGCAAAAACATGTAGAATACTTTCATCTATTTTTTACTATGAAAAGTGCTGTTGTTATGGTTAGCCATCCTCTTGAACAATCCTGGTCCTGGAGGGCCAGTGTCCTACAGGTTCTAGATATTTCCTTGCTTCAACACACTTAATACAAATTAACAGTTGTCATAAGCATGTCATTGAGGTCTGCACAAGTCTGTTAACGGCACAGTCATTTGTGTCAAGCTGTGTCGAAGTTTGCCTGTTTGAAGTTTGCTCTCTAGCCATTCGCATGCTTCAGAGCCAGCTTTTGTGGACCAGTCAGACTCTGTTCTTGTCACCATGCAACATAATCTGAAACATTGTTCCCTTATCTTGATCCGCAGGGGCCGCTATCCTGCATGTTTTAAATGTTTCTCTGCTCCAACACAACTAATTCAAATGAATGGATCACCATCAGCTTGCCATAAACCTCTGCAAAAGTCTGTTAATGACACATGCATTTAAATCAGGTGTGTCGGAACAGGTTTTAGAAGACTACAGAGCCATGTCATGAGAAAATAATTGGTCGATAGCATTTCTTTAGGTTCACAACATTCAGTAGAACAACAACACTTTTTTTCAGTTACTGATCAAGATTCCTGAAGCATGCAGGGATGACAGTTTATTTCATTAGTTTCCAACCTAACTCAGGTCTTTTTTGAATGATGATTGTAAAGTGTACATTATGAAAGCTGGTAGCATTAATAAATAAATAAAGAATCGGCATGCTCGACTTCCAGATGAGTGCTGGCATAAGAAAGAAGCACAATAACTGAAGCAGTTTCTCAGGATTTTCAGTTCTGAATAACTTAAACAATATTTTCAGCAATTGAAACAATGAAACACTGTTATGGTTCCATTCCTTTGGGGGAATATTGTATACCAAGAACTAGCTACATGTACTGTACCTCTCAGAGCCCTGATAAGAACCCTAATCAACATTCTAGAGAGCAATGTTGATTTACAGTTTTCTTTGAGGGAGTCAGTGTCATCACTCCCCAGTTTAAATGTTTGTCAGTTTCCAGATCAGTAGTGTTATCAGTAATGCATCTGGTGTTGAAAAGAGGTGCTTAAACGAGTAACAACATCAGCTCAACTGTCCCTCTTTGATATGGTCCAGGAGAAATTACTACTAGCAGGTTAACATTATTCTGAAATTAGTTTCCAAATCACCACCAGACTAAAGGACCACTCCACTGCATTTTAAAACAATGCCAGGTGTAGTTCAAAAAGCAAAAGACACAAGACATTATATCTTTGAGGTTGTATACCTGTTGGTTGGAAGTGTTGAAGTGATCTGGTTTAAAATGGAAAAGCATTATTGTTATAATCTGCATATTTTCTTTCCTGACCACCACCCTGGCTATAAAGGAAAAAATCCACAAAGTCACTGCAGTTAAGTTTTGTTTGTGCTGATTCTCTGAGACCACACATGCTTTGAATAAATGAGCAGTTGCTTAATGTAATGATGATGTATGTATAGATGGCAATAATGCTGAAGCACAGCTGAGACTGGTGTAGTGTGAGTGCAGACCAATGAGGGAATAGTACAACTTGGCTAGTGTCAGTCTGCTCTAATATTGCATCATCATCAACCATTTCAGCTTAATCCCTTATTACAGCGGATCATAGTGCGTACATCGATTTGGCCCATTTTTACACCAGATGCCCTCCCTGCCACAACCCTGCAAGCACGGGGAGGCACACACACAAACATGTTTACACGCACTAACACATATTTTAGGACTATGGGAGGAAACCTGCGCAAGCACAAGGAGACAAACACGAACGTACATATTTTTAGGACTATGGGAGGAAACCCACACAAGCATGGGAAGAACATGCAAACTCCATACAGAAAGACCCCTGCTGGACCCAGGAATTGAACCAGGAACCTTCTTGCTGTGAAACAACAGTGCTAACCACTAAGCCACTGCCCCCTGCTTTAATATTGCATGACAGCAAGAAATAACAAGCAATCCACTGTGTATAAATATTAATGTTGCTGCAAAACTGAGGTCTGACAGTTTCACTTATTACTTTAATTAGGATAACGTTCAGTTTTATTTTAGATCCCTCTTTTCCAGTGTTTAAAAGTAATATACTCTGTTTTTAAACTGTCTGTCACGTTGTGACATAATTAAGCAGTAAATAAATGTTTTGCAGTGTAGACATACCAGGAACTCATCTCCTCACACAAGCATTAACTGCATCTACAAATTGGTCCCCTAATCTTCAAGCATCAGTAAAAAGCCTCAGTGTATTTTAGCATTAAATAGGTTTGCACATATGTTGCCTTGATTGAAGTCTTTGATGTCAATTCTCTGTAACCCCAGCTGTGTCCTAGAACCTCTTTTGAAAAACAGAATAATTCTTACAATATTGTCCCAACTCTGAAAGAGAGTTTTTCCAGAAAAGTTAGTCGTTCCTATTTTTAATTACTGCCTGGTGAGTTATTTGTAGTATCACATGACAACTTTTACTATTTCTAATCACGTTCGTTCTGCCTTCAGTAACATATCTTTCAGTAAATGTAACGGCTGAAAACACAGGGAACCCAAGAGCACAACAACAAGCAGATAAGCAGAGTCCAAGAAGGTTTTAATCCGGTCCAAAAAACAGGCAGAGGTCAAAACTGGGCAGACAGGCAGAATAGGCAAAACTGAGGGGGAAGGCAAGATCCAAAAACAGGGAAACAGGCTCGATATCAGGCAGGCAGTATCAGTAGGCTGGGAAATGCTGGAGAGCTGGACAAACACACTAGAGACAATCCGGCAGACGACATGTGGAACTGGGCTGGTATGTGAAGGAGGACTGATGACAATGAAAATCAGGTGTGGAGATGTGCAGGGAAGCACAGGTGAGGGGAATGAGATAATTGCCTGGCTGATTATGGTGGCAGGATTTGAAATGACAGGAGAATTAAGCTGCGTCTGAAATTCCATCCTTCCACCCTAATGAGTATGCAAAAACAGTAGCCTATGTTAGATTTTTTAGTGTGTCCGAAACATTAGTACGTACTTAATAGTATGCGCTATCCATACTCATTCCGGAGAAATGTATTAGTAAGGATTGATGGACACTAGCTAAGAAGAAACTTCCCACAATGCAATGCAGCGGTGTTTGGGTCGCTAAGTAGGCTACTGCGCAGATACATATATGTCATAAGTATAATATTAAGTATAATAATATTTTTATATAATATTAATATTATAATTTCGTATATAATAATATTACATAATGTAATCTTGTTTCGGCCAGGATAAACAGGAAAGAGCGGAGCGGTGCGCTGCTACTGCTGCTGTCCCCTCCCAACGGCAGGAAGTGCTGTGTGCGCTCTGAATAGTACGTCCTAATTAAAGTTATTCTATGCAACTTCCTAGAGCTAGCAAGATTTGAAAGTGGCGCTTCCTCTAAGCCCCGCCCCCCCCCGTCCCCACCCACGAGCGCTCCGTCCAAAGCCACGCCCCCACAAACAGGAACGCGCATACGATTATTATACATTTTGGACAGCACATTTACAGCAAAACTACCCCATGTCTCATTCACCTGTAAGCGAGGCCGGTTTTAGGGGGGGCAGGGGGGGGGGGGGGGGGGGGGGGGCTGTGCCCACCCAAACGTGCATCGTGCCCACCGGCGTCTCACGGCGAGAGCGGAGAGCGCCGGTGAACGGCACAGCAGCGCTGCGGTGCCGTGCCGTCTCTAAAGCCACGTCTACGCCGTAGCCTACGGCGTCTACGCCGTAGCCTACGGCGTAGCTGCGGCAACAAGCCTGCACGGCACCGCAGCGCGCTGCCGTGCCGTTCACCGGCGCTCTCCGCTCTCACCATGAGACGCCTACATCCCCACGGACCCCATACAGCTTCCGAGCCGTATAGTGTTTAGTATGGCATTTCGGATGCACCGTGAGTGATCTGATACAACAGAGATCATCCCATGACAGTAAATGTGTTTGACAACAGGTTAAAAAGGCGTCAGCAGCACACAGCAGTCATGTGGAAGCAGCAGCATTATTCAGTCAGAATTAGTTTACCTGTATTTTAATTTTGATGACATAGTCTGTGGTTGCAATGTATTATGGGCGGTTGGAACTCCAGAAGAGTGTTGGCAGTAACTTAAGCCTGTCTACTCATGTTGTTCCTGTGTCTTACATCTCGCCCAAACCTCCAAAAGCAATGGCTGTACGTTTAATAAGTGTTTAATAGCTAATGCAATAAGACTGTATCAGCTTTACAGTTAGAGATCATTTTTCTGTATATGTTTATTACGAGGAACTAGACCCTAGCCCATGCATCCTGCAAGCTTGTTGCAATGAATTAGCGTATGAATGCAGCTATTCATATGTGTTAACGGTCTAATTTGCATACCAATGGATCAAAATCACTTTTTAAAAGGTCATGTGACTTTTGTTTAAGTTTAATGCATTATTTTGGTGCTGTTTCCCAATGCATTTATTTCCCAATACCAAACTGATGTAGGCCTATAAATATTTTTCTATTCTGTTATGTTTTTCAGTTTCACTCAACCTTTTAAAACCACAATGTTAAGTTGTAAGCTGTCTCAAAAGACTAATAAAAGAGCAAGACGCTCGGATCCTGGCCTGCGAATACGAGTTTGTTAATGGACGCAGAGTATCTAACGAGTAGTAACAGTCCAACAGTCATTGATCTCTTTCTCAACAATTCACCTGGCCATGAACTAGAAGGCAGGATATTGCTTTTAAGATTAGCTGGTGAGGCTTAACGCCAATCTAGACTGCGATAACCCTTTTTCCCCTTCTCATTTGGCCATTTTTATGAGCAAGCAACCTATCCATAGTTTAGACTTAAATGTGAACAATTCCTTTAAATTTTGAAGAACATAAAACAATGTATTAATATGAATAAGAATCTACATGAATAGGGGGAGCTATATGGATATTGAGACACATGCTGCATTTACAGTTTAATATTTATATAACTGACTGATGATTTTCACATTACACTGCAACACTACAGTATAATGTGTACTAATCAATTTTATCAACAGCGTGATAAAATGGATTAAATATTTACAGTACTTTTCACATTTTAAAAAGTCTTGTATGTAATCAATAAAAAAATAAATGCTATCTTCCAGCAATGAGTTGTACTTTGACCTGTGTGACGACAGTGTGTGATCAGTGTGCGATCAGTGTGTGATCAGTGTGTCATAAAATGTCATAAAAATGACTTGTACATTGACACATTCATTGGATAGCCATGTAGCTGTTTATAGTTGAATTACAACTCTGACAGTTTTATATTAGTTAAAACGGTGTATTTAAAAAAAAATAAGTCCTCGTTTTTATAGCTATTTGGTATTATGATTACTAATTACAATATACATTTCATGCATTTTCAACATTTACTTGTTTGTTTTGACAGCTTTTTCCAGGTTCAGTATTTTCAAAGTAACAATGCATGTCTTGTTTTGAAGAGAAGAAAGATGCTACCCAGAGGGCTTATTAGAGCTTGATGGGGTAGTCTATCTTCTCCCAGGTTTTTCTCCGGCCAATAACTCCTTCACACGTCCTTGTCTCACTCCTTCTCTTTCCTTCTCTTTCCTCGCGGCGCATCACGCTCTCATTTTCTTTTTGTCTTTCATTCACATTTTCTGTCTCTCTGCTCCTACCCTTTTCTCCACACCCCAGTACTCTCACACACTTTCTCACTGGTGAATTTTTTTATATTTTTTTTCCCATTCAGATTTGACACTACATTTGCACCACTGGTGTTTGCAGACCAGTACCTACAGCTGTCTGCTAAGCTTCCATCCCATAATATCTATGGCTTAGGAGAGCATGTCCATACGAGATATCGCCATGATACCAACTGGAGAACCTGGCCCATTTTTACCAGAGATGCTTTTCCTAATGGGGTAAGGATGACACACACCTGTAAACACCCCTCTGACGTATTACATTCTCAAAATCTGATCAACAAGTCTAACTCAGGAGAGTTTATGTACATAAGTGGCACGTTCACATGTGATCCAGATATTTGTTTACATGTTTTATAGACAGTTGAGACTATGTATTTACCCCTTTATTTTTGCTGAGTCTCCCACATCCCTCATGTAACACACATCTCTTCCATATATCCCTTCTTCCCCATCTGCCTTCCCTGCAGGGGACGCATAACCTCTACGGACATTACCCCTTCTTCCTCTGTCTGGAAAATGAGACTGGGAAGTCTTTTGGGGTGTTTCTCATGAACAGCAATGCAATGGGTAAAGAAAACTCTCTCTCTCACACACACACACACATTGCACACAAATCCATGCATGACTGTGTCCTCCGGGATGTTTGCAGACACAAAACACACGGAAGAAAAAGTAGGAATATTTGAAATGTGGAATCTATATTTTTTGTGAAACATCTCCAAAGGGAACGTAGCATAATTATACAGTATATAAGGTAGAAGGAGAAAAATGGACTCACCTACCCATAAAAGGATCAGTTATGCCTCATCTCAGCCCAAACCCAAATTGATTTTCTATTACTTCAATCAAATGGTTGTGCTGACAAATCAAAGAGAATATTTTACGAGTGAAAAAAGATGACTGAAAGCAATAAAAACACCCAATGACACATTTCTCTCACTTATGTCTATACTTCCTTCTTTCAAAGGCTTTGTATTATGTTTTATGGAAGAAATGTGTCAGTATTGCAGTTATGATAATATAAAGCAGTTAGCACCTTCTCCACCTTTTTATTTGCAGAAGTGACTCTGCAGCCAGCCCCAGCTGTGACCTACAGGACAATAGGAGGAATCTTGGACTTCTATATTCTCATTGGAAACACACCAGAAGATGTTGTGCATGAGTTCCTTGAGGTAACTTCTAAATTCAAAAATTATTCATGGGGAAAATTTTCTGTCCAAGTCTGTTTTCATTAAAGTGGTGTGTGTGTGCTACCTGGGCACACAGCATTAAGATTATTTCCAATTATCCTGTCCAGCTCATAGGAAGGCCTGTCATTCCTCCCTACTGGTCGTTGGGTTTCCAGCTTTCTCGATGGAACTATGGTAACTTGAGTGTGGTCAAGGAAACCGTGGAGAGGAACCGTGCAGTGGGGCTCCCTTATGTAAGATTCCTTTTTTTTTCTTCAACCCACAAAATTTTAAATAGGTTTTGAAAAGACAAAAAGAGAAAAAAACGCCATTTAAAACATCCATTACAGAAGCCAGCCCTGAAATAACATAGTGACAATGCATAGTATCCAGAGAGGTACTTCTTCAACTGCCACCATAGTTATATTGCTTTTAGGGAGGGATGCAGAGGCAATCGATTGCTAATTTTGTGCACCCTTTTTTGAGTTTGAACGAGCATGCACCACTATTTGGTTCAAGAGGGGAGAGTCTCACAGACTATACTATCCGTGAAGACGTGATATGAGCTTAGAAGCAGATTCAACAGACAGAGTGATAGGTATGGCCTTTAGCTTGGACGGGGTAATCCAGCTTTCTGTCAAGTAACAGAGTCTGCTGGGCCGTGTAAGTTCAATCGTGGAACCACAATTTTTCAAGCGTCACTGAATGTTAGCGCTGATCAAAGATCAATCGACCAAGTTCCCCTTCATTATCTCAGTCATCCTGATCTGAATGTAAAAGTGTCCCAACACCTCGTCCCTACTGAGACATTTGATAAATATCAGTTCTGGTTGACATTTTCTTGGGAATGAACCTCACTTCTTATCTTTGTTGGCCCTGTGAAGGTGAGTAACTCTGTATGCAAGAAGTCTCTTGGATACAAAGATCTCATGTTTGATGTACTTCTTTTTCTGCTTTATATATTTCCATAAAACATTAAACTGTATCACAACTCCACAATGATTGCACAAGTCAAAAATACAGTTTGAACCCAATCTTATCTGAAGACTAAATACGAATACATTTCCATCACATCTCAATATATCCCTGATAATCTCAGCGATCGCCAAAGACATTAAGCTGCAGCTGCTTCCTCTCCTGTTGTTCTCGGGAACATATTTGATAACCATTTTATAGACCACAGAGGGTATTATCACACTGTTCCTAATATATATGGAGATGATTACTATTAGAGGAAGGACCTGGCGGAGCCTTGCAAACCATCTGCTCTACTGATATGAAGTAGATGTTGGCAGGCAATGAAATGATGGAGAACATGTATAAAGTCAAAGCCTAATGAGAAATAAAGAAGGAATGATAAATAGTTAGAGAGACAAGAAAAATAGATTACCGGTATGGCATCCTTACCATTGTCTTTTTAAGGTTTACCAGCACATCAGAAAGGGTTTCTTCCCCTCACCTTAATGGTCCAAAATTGTCCATTTAAAGTGTTAGGCTAACAATGAAGATATGTAATAGTTATTGTATTACCTATCCTGAAATAAGAAATGCTAGGTAAGGCAAGGGTTTGAGCCATATTGACATCTTTAGTAAACCTATCCAAGATATACAGAGAAGTGCAAATGTGAGTAAATTTAAAAGGTATTAAGAGTGACTGTGAATATATTGGAAACATGTAGGACACAAATGAGATTTTAATTGATGGAAGCCATGCCAGTAATGAACAAAATTGAGTTTTGACTATTGAAATGTACGTCCTGCTCGGTGCCCAGTGGTGGACAGTAACGGAGTAAATTTACTTGAGTACTGTACTTAAGTACATATCCAGAGGATTTGTACTTTACTTGAGTATTAGATTTCTTTGGTACTTATTACTCTTACTTGAATACATTTCCAAGACAAATATTTTTACTTTTACTCGAGTAAATTTCTAGGAAGGCTGAAAAGTACTTGTTACTTTCAGGTCTGCTCTTTTTTCTTCTTCCCTAAAATCCTATTGGACACAAGCTGTTTTTGTCAAAGGAGGAGACCTATCACAGTGCACGCTCTCCACTGGGATGTACGTAAAGCGGAAATACGCCAAGCCTCCTCAAAACGATACCGCCAAAGTAGCCTGCGTTTGTCGAGACAGAGCCGCAACAATTAATTTAGAAAAAATATAGTAATTTACTGATGTGGAAAATAAGAAATTTACTCTTACTCTTACTCTTACTTTTACTTAAAGTAAATTTAAAAGCATTTACTTTTGGATACTTAAGTACCTTTAAAAGCAAGTACTTTTCTACTCTTACTCGAGTAATATTTTGACTGAGCTACTTTTACTTGTAACGGAGTAAATTTTGACCAGTAGTATTTGTACTCTTACTCAAGTACTGGGGTCGAGTACTCTGTCCACCTCTGTCGGTGCCTCAGGTCAGCTGATCTGCTGCTCCTGGAGGTACCGAGGTCAAAGCGGAAGCTCAGAGGGGATAGAGCTTTTTCTGTTGCCGCTCCAAAATTATGGAACAAGCTTCCTTTAAACATTAGACAAGCCTCCACACTGTCGATTTTTAAAACTCGTCTTAAAACCCATTTTTATTCCTTGGCTTTGAACCCTGCATGAGACTCTGGTCCTGTTTTAGTGTTTTTATGGTATGTTTTTAGTTATTGTCTTATTGTTTTTAATTAGTTTTAAAAACAATAAACAATTATTTTAGTATTTATTTATTGATAATTGTCTTATGTTCCTGTGTTGTTTTATTTATTTGTGTACAGCACCTTATTTCAGCTGTGGTTGTTTTAAAGTGCTTTATAAATAAAGTTGAGTTGAGTTGAGTATGTAAATAAACTATGTGGTAAGTTCCAGTTATTTGTACGATGAACATGTGAGATAGGGATACAAATAAGCTTTTGGTTTGTTTTTTTTTTATTTGTTTTGTTTTTAAAATTCAAATATTAAAGTTTTTTCTACATGTACGTTTATCTTTTCTTCTGGCACAGGACGTTCAATACACTGACATAGACTACATGGAGGACAAGAAAGATTTCACTTATGACAAAGTAAAGTTTGCAGAGCTACCTCAGTTTTCTGAATACCTCAGTGCGAAGGGTCAGAAGTACATCCTTATCCTGGTAAGAAGCACTCTTTTGCAAATTGAAAAAGTGTGTGCAAGTACTCACTTTTTGACATCTTAGCTTTCATTTCAGATCTAGAAAAATTCCACACACTTTAATTCTTGTATTAAAGGTTGATGCATATTATGTATAATGATGCTTAAAATTTCACACATACAGGAGGTTGCCTTCATAAAAAAAAAGATTTTAAATCTCTCTCTCTCTCTCATATTATGTTCTTCTCCTTTAGGCCACTGAAACATGTTTTTTTTCTGTTCATTTATAACTGATAATGTGGACCTTTAGAAATGTCCAAACATCAGCTGCATCAATGTAGCTGATGACAAGGTGCTACATTGGTCGAGTCAACAACAGTTTTTCATTCAGTGTACACCTCTATTATAGAAGACCCCATGCACTGAGCTTGTTTCTTTGCCTAGAAAGCTTTTCCTCCCTCAAAAGATAATTTTACACTGTATTTCTATAATTCGGTATTCTAACAAATGTATTTGATTTCCCAGGATCCTGCAGTAGCAACTAGCAAGAGGGTAGGGAATACTCCATATGAGTCCTATGATCGAGGGACAAAAGTGAATGCTTGGGTCACAGAATCCGATGGGAAAACTCCTCTGATAGGAGAGGTGAGTTGCATTTCTTTTTAAAAGCAAATGTGAAAGAAGTTCAATCTTACAGGGCTGTTCTGAGGTACATATCAAGCAGAGCTGTCTAGGTGTGTTGGTTATTATTATTTATAGTAAATAACTCAATTCAACCCATTTAAAAAGCAGTTCAGTTCAATTTATGTAAGTTCTCTTATATTGTGCCAATTCACAAAAACAAGTCATCTACTTTCCAGAGAAGCGGTCAAGTTTAAATTAAATACAATCCAGTTCAATACAATTAAATTCAATCCGAAAAGGGGGCATACAGAGGTACTCAGTGCCTTGGAAAACAATGCAAAGGACTTGAAAATTTGCCATTTCCATCTGGGGAAAACACAGTTACGCTAAGCTGTTAAATAAAACTAACAGAGATGTGAATGCAGTTTCTGTTAGAAAACAGACACCTATATGGTACAAACACCAGGCTGCTATTGGTTTAAAGCTTCCAGATTACATAGATTTCATAGATTGTAACAGCATACAGATCAACACTGCATCAAAAAAAAACAAAAAAAAAACACTGAACTAGCAGTCACAGAAAAAAAAAAGTTTTTCCATCAGCCTACCTATGAATTTAGTCTTACCTTTGGTGTTTTGCCATTATAAATCATATTCCTGTGCATATTCATCGAATCATATAATCTCATGTCTTTATGTCAAATCCACTTAATTTTTGCTGCCTTGGATTGTTTCTGTTTCTGAGCAAACAATATTCGGACTATCAATATTGTATATTGTGAAGACTTGAGCAACACTCTGCTTCATTGTGACAGGATAGTGCTTGAATTGACATGGATTTGTGAACATCCCATTGATTCTACTGTGAAGATTCTTTAGGGAAAGAATTGGCCACCAACATATTCACAACTCAGGGTTACATACACTAGAACACACACTGAAGAAGTCAACTATAAACAAACTCAAACAAATTATATTTGACAACAATTAATACATTTAGTAGCAAGAGTTTCAAATAAATCAAGTTTTATAGTTTGGCACATGAAAAACCTCAACAGCACAGGTAAATCTTAATCTAGGAAAATGTGCCAAAGTTGGCAATTTGGAAAGCCGCCTTAACATTCTCCTTCAAAACCCTCTCCAAAGATTCTCCATTATACAATAGAAATCAATCCTGGAATCTTTATCGATGAAATATGTCCAGAATGTTTAGACTTCCAATTCATAAATCCAAAGAGAGGTTTCCACTCCAACTGCTTTACATTTTGTCAGAAAATATTTTCTTTGTTACGTAGTGTATTCTATGTTTACATTGTCCATGTAATATGCAAGTTTTACACTTCTGTAATCTCATTTTTTCTCAGAGTACATTTATTTTGATACCAAATTGTAATACACTGTTTAGTGGCTGAGATATACTCCAAATTAGGCATGTGATAGTTAAGACATGATGGTAGTTTAACTAACTGATTCTGGGCTCATGGATAAGAATAGCTAGGACTCATCTGCATGAAAATGAAAATGAAAAAGAACATCCATTAATGAAAGTTCAACAATTTTATTTTTCATTCTTCCCCAAAGAATACATGTCCCAGAATGTTGAAGTGGAGAGTAAAAATGGGTTCTTCCAGTCTTTTTATAATGTCGCTTTGATTACACACACGATTAGTCCCAGTCCATGCACTAATCGGCTTTTCATGGTGTTTGCAAACTTATGCATTGATTCTGCATTACTGTTTAATCTTAAAATGTTCTGAGTCACTGCATGGCAGATTAAGTGTACAAGTAAGTATGTGTGTAAGTGCAGGTTCTTGTGTATTAGAGAGAGGCAGACGGAAAAAAAAATAATCTAGTACCATTTGCATCAAAATATATCCTATTTAATGGAAATGCTATTCTTGGTTGTCAGTTTCATATATTTATGCACATACACTCACCGGCCACTTTATTAGGTACACCTGTCTAACTGCTCATCAACGCAAAATTCTAATGAGCCAATCACATGGCAGCAACTCAATGCATTTAAGCATGTAGACGTGGTCAAGACGATCTGCTGCAGTTCAAACCGAGCATCAGAATGGGTAAGAAAGGGGATTTAAGTGACTTTGAACGTGGCATGGTTGTCGGTGCCAGACAGGCTGGTCTGAGTATTTCAGAAACTGCTGATCTACTGGGACTTTCACACACAACCACCATCTCTAGGGTTTACAGAGAATAGTCCAAAAAAGAGAAAATATCCAGTGACTAGCAGTTCTGTGGGCGCAAATGCCTTGTTGATGCCAGAGGTCAGAGGAGACTGGCCAGCTGGTTCGAGCTGATAGAAAGGCAACAGTAATTAAAAAAACACTTGTTACAACCAAGGTACGCAAAAGAGCCTTGTATCAATGGCTCAGGCTGGTTGTGGTGGTGTAATGGTGTGGGGGATATTTTCCTGGCACACTTTGGTACCATCAGTACCAGTTCAGCATCATGTCGACCACAGCCTACCTGGGCATTGTTAAAGATAAAAGCTTTTACTGGTGGCCCACATGTCTACAAAAAGCATGTTTTTCAAATCATAACATTTCACTCATACAGGTGTTTATCTTCAGACAAAAGAGGCAAAAAAAGGACTGAAAGTAAAAAAAAAAAAGATAGCAGTTGTTAGTGAAAAGGGGTTTATGCTTAAAGATGAAGATAACAGACAGGCATGGGCAGACAGAAAGGCAGGCAGATAAGCACAGATAAAAGATAAGAAGGAAAATGAAGGCAGAAAGACTGTTCTTACTGAGTTGATATGCATATATATACACAGGAAACGAAAGCTAGAGAGAGACAAAACTACATATTACCAGGCATAAAGAACAAAGGCTCAGACAGCAGACAGAAAACATGAGAGAGAAAAGAACAGAACAGAAAAAGATTGATATGCAGCTGCAAAATGCCAGAAGATTTGATTGGATTTTTTAAGTGTTGGCCCTTTTCACTGTTTTAGCAGGAATCTGAACATGACAAAAGTTTAAGGAATAAATAAGGAAAGATGGTACCTGCTGCTATCTATCAGCAAGTTCTGACCTTGGAATTACTGACAAGCTGCCAAAAACATCCGATCTATAAATCTTTATGTGTTCACGTGATCATACATGAGGATGATTCATGCCTCTGCTACAAACCAGATTGTAAAGCTGGTGCCAATGGAAGTGAGAGCAAAGGATCGCTAGCATGGAGCAACCTTGACTTTTAATATCTCTGTGCTCAACAGAAGGATTCACACACAGAAAACACACACAGACACACGCAGGAAATCTCTGCCCTCTGCTCTGTTGATTAATCATTTTTCTCAATATACGTCATTAAGGACGACTCTTAACACACAGTCACGTCTAGAGATTTTTATTGCTTTATCGATTTCTGTTCTTCTTTGTTCTCTTCCTCAACTCGTCTATCTTTTTATCCTCATTCTCCTTTGAACTCTCTCCCTCCTCACCAATTCCCCTAGTTCACCCTTTCTATTCAAACATTTCTAAGCTATTTCCCCGACACAGGCCTTTTTATTTATTTATTTTATCTTCACTTCCATGCATCTCAATACCCTGACACATTTTGAGGTGATTGTGTAGTTATGTTACAAATGCTGTTCACAACAGCAATACTAAATTAAAATATGTTATTATTACAAAGACTCTTTAAGGAATACTCCAGTGTATTGTCCTTCAATGGCAAAGCTCAGCAACAGCACATTTGGTTAAAATGAGAATTTCAAAACTGCAGTAACAAATTCTTCATTACTTCCAAGGTAAACCACTGTAAGGAAAGTTACAAAGTTTCAAGCTAATTTTCTCGCTTTTATACCACAAATATGGAGTGAACTTATCCTGTGGAGAATGCGATTCAGATTCAGATTCTAACACTTCCGCAACAGTAACGATTAGTCAACCAGTTTGCCTTCAGTAGGACAGCAACACTGGGATTAAAACATGAATGGAAGAGGAACGTAAAACAGCAAAAATGAACATTTAATAAGGCATGTGACATCTGATAATATAAATTAACATTATATTGCCAGCCACTTGGAGATTACACCCTAGATCAGGGGTCCCCAAACTTTTTCCAGTGAGGGCCACATATCTTTTCCCTTCTCTGATGGGGGGCCAGGGTCAGTTTCACAGAAAAAGTGTGACAATCGCAGTGATCATTTATTGTTTTCCAGAAAACATGCTGACACTCCAGCGCAACACACATATCCAAATATTAATAACCCTTTCTGAGATCAAATAACCCTCTCTGGGTTCTTCACAGAATAAAATAACACAAAAAATATATAGGCTAATAACACTATTTATGAAATCAATAAAAATCAAATAACCCTCTCTGGGTTCTTCACAGAAAGCCGTGCACAATCCTAGGTAAAAGTTCAGCTTCAAACTATTTAAATATCCCGCATTCTGAATCTGAATCAATTTTTCTCTCGCCCAACCTTTTTGATGTCATTCCGTTCTTTTTTTTCACAATTCTTTATTTCAAATTGTCAACAATACATTATATAACAAACAAAGCATATATAGAAACAGTTGATGCCAGGGGATTAGTCACAGACAGAAATTAGATCAGTTCAAAAAAATGTTATACATAGTACATAACTTAGTGGTTTGGATGGCTTTTCTATTTTTAGAATATTGGATCGTTGCAATGTATTGTTTGAATTCATTTTTAAAGGCCGGGAATTTCCCGGCGGGAAAGATGGTTTGTGATTAGAGAATAGATTTGTGAATATGGAAATTACAAGTAAAAAAATGTAATTGATGATGTAAAATTGATTTGCTTTGCTAGAGGTGTAAGAAAAGAATCCAAACAATACATTTTCATATGAAAGGGAGAAATCAGACTCAATATGTTGTGAAATTAGTGAACAGATATCTTGCCAAAAAAAAGACGTCATTTCTTTCTTTTTTTTTTTTTTATTAACAATTGCAAACATAACAATGATAAAAAAAAACTTCACATTATGCAAATTCACGTCGAATTATAACATATAAAGAGTACAACACAAATAAAAAACAAAACAAAAAGCAAAACACATTACAACCAGCCAGGGGGGATGAAATTATAACAGAAAGCCAAAACATTTACATACATTTATGGTTTTGATAGCCTTTGAATTATTAGAAAACTTAATAGAGTCCAGATACTGTTTTAGTTCACAATGAAAAGTAAAAAAAGAGGGTTTTTTGCGTAAGAATTTAGATTTGTGGATGTGGAATTTTGCGAGGATAATTAACAAATTAATAATAAACGTTTCCTTTGGCTTTGTTCTAATTGTTACATGGTCAAAAACACCAAACAACACATCCTTTCAAAATAAATTAAAATCAATATCAATTCTTTCAGACACAAAATTACACATATCACTTCATTCCGTTCTGGGGGGGTCACGTTCACGTTCTATGACCGGGGTAGAGGGCTGCATGGGGATTGGCTCCCGTCGGGTCCCGCGGGACCCAACGCAAATCTCGCTGGAGCGGGCGGCTAAAAAAAAAAACACTGCGGGATCGGGATCGTAGCGACAAGATGGAAATCAATGACGTGGAAAAGAACCTCAAACAAGGTCTTTACAAAACAAAGACAAAGCAAGGCAAGTCAGATATTTGTAGAAACTGCGTTTAGTGTCTGTGGACGCATCTTGGAAGAGAGACGAGGGATTGGAACCGCAGTCGGTCAGCAGCTTTCTCTTCCTCCACACACTGAGAAAAATACATCTAAGCGCATGTAAATATAACATATTTAAATCTGTGATATTAACAATTAAAAATTAACTCTGTTGCTTTACATGAATACATCTAGTTTTGAACTTAATCTGCATTTGTTCAAAAACAAGACATTGTGCATTTTTTCCTTAACAAGCAGCATTTATGTAATCCCAGGTAAACTTTTCATTTACACAAAAACAACAAGCAATGATCTTGTTGTATTTACTTTTCCTTTAACAATTTTAATCTATTGGGCAGATTGACCAACGTTTAGATCAGGGGTCACCAATCCTGGTCCTCGAGGGCCGGTGTCCCTGCAGGTTTTAGATGTTTCCCTGCTTCATTGCACCATGATACAAGTGACTGTGTCATTAACAGAATTGTGCAGCCCTGGATGACAAGCTGATGATTATGATTAATTAGAATCAGGTGTGTTAAAGCAGGGAAACATCTAAAACATGTAGGACACCGGCCCTCGAGGACCAGGATTGGTGACCCCTGGTTTAGATGAAACATACTTTATTTTTTTAAGTAGAACACCACAGTAAAAACTATTTTGCTTGATCTACTTTAAAAAAAATAAGGCAATTTTTTCGCATGAGCTTTTTATGTAGGTAAAGAAAGATTAGTCTTTGTATAAACTACTTAATTTTTAGTATGTACAAAATTCATTTGCAAGTAAATTCAACTTAATTTTGGTGAATAAAGTAAACTTTAACTTTAACATTAAGTTGACTGTACTTGCAAAATGTATTATTTACATTGTAAAAAATTAAGTAGTTTATACAAAGACTAGTCTTTCTTGATCTACATAATAATCTTATGCAAAAAGTTGACTTATTTTTTTTAAGTAGATCAAGCACAATATTTGTATCAGTGCAGCAATGTAATGGCCAAGTGATTCATTCATTTGTTAAAGCAGCACAATGTAACTTTTCCACCTTAATATAATATTTCCAGAGTCATTGTGATGGTACATCAACTTCCAACAGGTTTAATGACACCTCTGTCATGGTCTGAGGGGTCTGTATCGCCTTCACTGGCACTATGTAACTTCGAGGTGGATGGTAGGAACCCTTCCACACTACTGGTAAAGCACTACCGCTTTTGTCCAAAGGAGCCGCCAAACTAAACAAAAGCTGAAAGTTACATTGTGCTGCTTTAAATTAATTTGTTTCATTCGTTAACTTTGTTTATTTTATGTTATTTATTAGTGTTATTTGAGCCACTCAAAGCCTACTCTCGTTGCTAAAACCTCAATCACATAATTGATACGTGCGCGAAAGGCGAAATAGCTTGTGCGATGATGACAATGATGGATTTGCATCCAACTTTCTGTCAGGTGGCCTATTAACGGTCAATTATCCATCAAGCTCCACAGTTATATTGTTAACATTAAATCAGATAGATTTGTCTAGGACAACATTTCTCTTGCGGGCTGGGAGAAGACACAAAATCAATGCATCTCTATTATTGTGCGGCACGAATTCTCAGAGTTTTGCGGGAGCGGGCGGGAGTGGATATAAACACTGGGAGCGGGCGGGAGCGAGGTGAAGAAAACGGTCCCGTGCAGGGCTTTAGACTGGGGTATGGGTGGCCATAAGGGTAAAAAACGTGCTGGGGCAAAGCGAGGTCGTAGTAACATTTTATTTTATTTTTTTCATCTCTGGTATTTTTCAGGGGGCCGGTGTTCTGTCGATCCATGCTACCCGTCGAGAACTGCTACTTTGTTCTGCGCACAGTTGATTTTCAAAGTTTGATTGCCACGCCTATCATTTCTTGCATCCCTTCTGTCCACTCATTAAGTGACGTGAGCATTATTTGATAGGATGTTACTGGACTATCAAATTATGCTACCCCTGAAATATTGATTTAAAATTGATGAATTGAGGTGTAAGTTTGCTGACATTCATCCTGCAGTGGCAGTGAGATGATTAGTCGTCTAACCTGAATGCATTAAAGGGGACCTATTATGCCTATTGTTTTTGCTAAATAAATTAGAAATTCAGCCTCTGAGCCATGTCTTTATCTTCCCAGTGTCTAACCTCCTTCTCTATGCTGCATTCTGAGTGGGCGGGGAGGCTATGATAATGAGGCACTGAGCTGATTGGCTGCCTGACGCAATGACGCAATACACCGCTACGAAAAAATAGTGGAAGCTCCGGCCGGCGGAGTTACCGTGTCCTAACACTGTGTCATAACTTTATGCGATGCGAGCGAGCGCCAGCGACAAAATCAATTCCATTGCTTTATTTTCTATTGGACTGTCCTAACTGGCCGCAGCAACCCAGCGTTGCGCAGCGTTGCGCAGCGTGACGCGGCGCGCCGTTTTGAGCTGAACATTTGTCGGACACCCTGCTTCTTCCTTAAGATCCGCCTTAAGATTCACCCCCACGGCCTCAAGCTCCTCCCCACCCTGTGTTGAGTGACAGGCAGCGGAGAGCTGTCGTGGGCGTGTCGTTGACTGAATTGGCTGTGTGCAGTGGATGCAACTCTGATTTCAGCAGAGTTGCGCTTTTTCCAGTATTTCACACTTGTTTTATTGTCTGACAATAGAAAGTAAGTGAAAAAAATGAGATTAATCAAAATCATAAAAATGTTTGTCAAGTACGTTACTTGACATACAAGGAATTTGTTACTAAAAATAATCTTTACACAACCTACAAACTTTTTTTGTCAGGTTTCAGTACAGAATCATTGACCCCCATTCAGTTTGGATAAGCCAAGCCAACATTATCTATAAAGCACTTTAAAACAAAGCAAGCACTGACCAAAGTTCTGGACATAAAATACACTTTAAACCACTAAAAGACACAAATTCAAAAACATAAAATATAAAAACCAAAAATGAACCAAGAGACTTCATGAATAAGGTAAGAATTAAACGAAATTAAAATAAGTTAAAATCAACATCTCATACTTGGTTAAAAGCCTGGCAGAAAAGGTGGGTCTTAAGAAATGTAAAAACGGCCAAGGAATGAAAACGTCTGATATTTACTAATATTGCATTCCACAATTTGCCAGACAAAATGTAAAATAGCAATGATGCTTTTGGAAATGAAGGCAATAAAGAATAACTTTTTTAGAGTCAGTTTTTAAATGAGCAAAGCCCTGTGATGAGATGATCACTGGTAATGTAAAACAATTCAATCTTTAGTCTTACAGCTCAGAAGCTTTAAAATTCACAACTTGCAACAAAATATAAAAGCTATTTGAAAAAATAAATATCTTAGGATGTACTTGTAGCAATGGCTTGCTACTTGGAGTCACCCGACAGGACAGAGGACACGGGGTCTCGAGGAGGAAATGTTTTATTCCGAATCACACAGACGTGAACCAGGACTCAGCACCTTCAGCAGCTCTCCTTCCTACCAGCAGAGAGTTGCTGGTGAACAGTCGTTGTTTATGAAACCAGGCAGGTTGGAGAGGTTGATTGGGCACAGGTGTGCCCAATCAGCTGAGTGGCTGCTTCCCCGCAGCCCACACCCAATCCTCCACCCTGCCACAGTACTGAAATAAGGTGAACACGTTTAGTTACTTTGCCTTTGCAGTAGTGTCATAGTGTCAAGTCCACCCTCAACATGTGGCTGGTTTGTTTTTGCAGCTTTGTTGTTTTTATAGGTACTGACAGTAAAACAAAAGTTCTCATAGTTGTATCTAAAAATATTTGAAAGTACTTGTAATGCTTGTAAATAAACAGCATCTCGAATTTTCTCCCTCACAGGTGTGGCCGGGAGAAACAGTCTTTCCAGACTACACCAGCCAAAATTGCATCAATTGGTGGACAGATGAGTATTTGCGATTCTACCAGGAGGTCAAACACGATGGCCTCTGGATTGTAAGTCAGATTCCACAGCATAAAGGGGACTTAGTAATTAGCTGTTCAGTGGCTATAAATTCTGAATTTGGCGTTATTCTGCAGCCAGTTACACACACACACACACACACACACACACACACACACACACACACACACACACACACACACACACACACACACACACGCACACACGCACTAGCACGCACATATGCACAGAAGGGCAGTAAGCTTAAATATTTGCAATTTAAAGTGGCAGTTACTTGACTTTGGGGTGAACACTGAAACCAATAAAGTTTACCAAGCAAAGAACAGACGGACATTTGTACTGTTAATGATACCTCAAATGGAAATTCACAAAATCCTACCATTACTTGTGTTATTTGCTGCAACACAAACAATGTCTAATGTCCAATCCCGGTTACTTGACTAAAACCTATCATGAAAGACAACAAAAGCTGTTCAATTATCTGCTTTTCCTCACATTACCATGTAGCAAAGACATTCTGGATCCCCTGTACTGTAACAAGCCAATGATCATTTTAATTTAAAAATTCACAGATTATACTTAAAATGTTTTTTGTTTTTATCAACTTCCTGATAATCAAACTTATGTACTTTCAGGACATGAATGAGGTGGCTAATTTCAAGCAAGGATCATCCAAAGGCTGTGTTGATAACGCCCTTAACTACCCCCCTTACACTCCAAGTAAGATACATAATTTACTATATTCTGAGTCACAATCATAATAAATATGCTGCTCTCCTGTGCTCTTGATATCCATATATGATATATCCACTGTTTTTTCCTTGACAAATATACAGACTCAAACATGTTTTTGGTTGATGTGAGCTAGCTTGCAATATGACTGTTTTAAGACAAAGATATAAAATTTCTTTTAGGTGTGCAGCCTAAAGCTGAAATCATGTACACAAGTTGATAAATTTACCACAATAGCTCATAAAATAAGTTGAGGTCCAGGGGAAAACTCATCAAAAATAGTGGGTCCCTGGTGAAGAATTTTGAAAATGGGTCCTCTGCCATATCTTTTATTCTGACTGTGTCCCCAACAGCTTGATCATGACTGGACAGGGATGCTTCTCTTTTTATTGCACTTCCCCTTAGTCATCCTTTTCTTTCATTGCCCTTCCTGTCCTTATTTCCTTTGTTTCTGCTTTTTGCTGCAGTGTCATACATATATCAAGGTCTCTCTCAACCTATCTGCCCCACCACCCACCTGCATCTCTCCTTGTCCTTCACTCTGCTCTATATTTTGCATTCCATACCTTCACCCACTTTTTTCATTTTCTAACCTGCTTCATCTTTTCTCTACCCTCAGAGATTCTAGATGAGCTGATGTACAGTAAGACCCTGTGCATGGATGCCAAGCAGGCCTGGGGGAACCATTACGACGTCCACAGTCTGTACGGCTACTCCATGGTCCTGGCTTCAGAAAAGTGAGTGCATCCATAATATGTGACAGAGAGCAATTTGGCCCACATGGAATATGGAAGCCAACTTGTTGCCACCCCCTCAGAACAATGAAGTATCAGCAAACTCAAAAACAGCGCAAGACGCACAAAATTCAAAAAGTGTCATACAGTTAAAGGATATGAAAACAAACAACGGAACTGGCAAACAAGAGTTCTTACAAGAGTTCTTTAGGTATGCAGCTGACTTATGCCTGCCCTAAATCATAAGCCTGTGACTCTTATACAGAAATTGTTCTTTGGATCCCATGTGTTTGAAATATGTTTTAATGAGCCCAGTTCCGAAGTTGCGTATATGAATTTCTCATCTGGGTAGAACGCCGGAACTGTTTAATGGCCCATTGTGCTCACAAACCTACAAAAGGGCATCGCTGGGACCGTAGAGTATAATCACTAAGACATGGAAATTTAAATGGTCACATAAATCTGTTAGATGACAGAAAATGTGCAAGCTCGATGAGAAATAATTGTTGTTGTTTTAAAAGCTAAAAAAATCGTCTCAGCTTATACAGATTTCAATGTGTATCATGCAGGCAGTTGGCAAGGAAGTTTTTGTGTATTCCATAATTCAATTATGTAAATGGTGGTGATGCCCATTAGAGTGATAAACATACATTTACCATGCCTGCGCTGTTGTGCGTAGATAGTGAATGGATGATACTATGGGGACGTGTCCTGAAGGGACGTGTCTTGAGAGATACAAGTTAAGTAGGGGCCTCGCAGTCATGTCTTTGGCAAGTACCATGGAACTTGAGTAACATTTTCTATCATTTTCATTTGATCTTAATTCTATGCAAAGAGGAACAAAAACATAAACACAAGATGCCTACTTAAATCTGCTCATAGTCACTGCTGAGCATAATGACCTGTTTAATGATAAATAAGAGATATACATATTCTCAATGTACATAACAAGTACTTATCTATAGAAGTACAACGACATTTGCTCATTTAATTAATATGTTCTTAAGAAGAGTAGGAAAACAGAGTGTTGGCTGTGAAATTGATCAATTTAAAGTAAACATTATGGTTTATAGTGCTTTAACAATGCTGTAACAGGAAACTCAAAAGCATAATGCTAAAAATATCAGCTAGCACATCAGTTTCAAAGGCCCCTGATGCAGACAGTGATCCGCTGCTGGAACTCAACCTGACACAGTGATGCATTCATAGGGACCACTGTTTTGCAATAATTTCTGCTCAGAAATGTTAGAGGTCTATTTAAGTTATGTTCATCACCCCAGTTCCTTTATATGTGGCTAATGGCAATGGAGATTAATTAGATTGGAGCCTAGATGCCAAAACTCATGTATTTTATCATTATGAAAGCAGTTGAGGTCTTCTTTGTGAGAGATGATTGACTGAATGATTTAAATTTACACATGAAACTCTTGTTTCTGTGTGGCTCTGTGATGGGGTGGCGACTTGTCCAGGGTATATACCATCCCTCGTCTGCTGACAGCTGGTGACCTGGAGCAGGATGGAGTGGGTATAGAAATTTGATGGATGAAGTAGCAGCTAGGTGCTGGGAATCAAATACACTTAATAAATCATCAGCAAGTGGGACCACCTCTATGAAGTTTATGTCCTTAGCTGGGCAGGGTGTGTTAACATAACGCCAAGGAGGAAATTGATCAGAAATGATCTAAGGTGTTGGTTTACCCCATTTAAAGCTAGTTCAATTTTTATTTGTTTCTGTTTTTTCAACTTACTCTTCTCTCTGTCAGCTCTCTGATTAAAATGTCCTGTTGACAGCACTACCATTACATGTTATTAGCTTTGTATTGTCATGGACATCAATGCTGCTTACATTTTTCTCAAGCTAAATACACTGCAAAATGGGTACCTCTAGAAATGATCCTAATATTCCATAAATCTAGTCAAAATTGTCTAATTTTAAGCAAAATAATATTTGCACATGTGTTAGGAAAATATTGATATTATTATACTTAAAACTAGCAAAAAAATGTCTACAATAGTCTTCAAACTTTCTTTTTTGCAGTGTATGATCATACTACAGGTATTTGTTCCCCTATCTGTGAGCATGTATGTTATCTCCAGTGTATACATTTTTCTATCCCTGTGTCCTTTTGTTTAAAAATATTTTTTTTAATCTTAATGACCTGGCCCTCCCATGATTCTCTCTTTTCTGTTTTCGCCACCTCACAGAGCCTTGCAGCAGGTGTTCGGAAGAAACCGCAGTCTGATTCTGACCCGCTCCTCCTTCCCAGGTGTGGGAAAATATTCAGGCCACTGGCTGGGTGACAATGGTGCCAACTGGAATGACATCAAGTGGGCCATACCTGGCATGCTTGAGTTTGGGCTGTTTGGAGTTCCCTACGTGAGTACCAAAGGTCCCGTTCACATTAAGCTTAATGTAAGAGGCTTTGACAACAAAAATATATTCTTAAACACCATGACCAAATAAAGCTTATCAGAACTAACTCTTTTTTGTTTTTTCCACTTTTTTTCTCTTTTCCAGTTTTGGATTTAAGAGTGTTAAGTGTTAATTAAATCTTAACTTTTGCTCATCTGAGTGCATGCAGTCCATATACAGAGTGTGAGAACCAACCCAAACCATTTATTCCAACTAACTCTTCTCTCTGTTGCATGACAGAATGATTATTCTGCAAAAAATATTACCTTTTCCTTAGTTGTTTTCTTTTCAAACAAAGCAGAACATTTATAAAGCAGAACATTTATATGAGACAAACAGCTTGTGTCGTAAGATTTAGGGCAAGTCATCTCTTAAGTGTGTTTTACCTTCTACCCTGTGGCTCTGCAATCAGAACTCCTCTGTTTGCCTTTGCAAACTGAGATCTGTATTTTGACATCCTGACGGAGGGACAGGTGAGGAGAAGTGCCTGGAATAACATTAATTTAAACATCAAGAGGGTTACCACGTTATGGAAATGCCATCACGTTCAGAAACATACATCCATACACTGTTGTATGTGTACACTGCCACTTACTATCCCCAAGTGAATGAATGTTTCTGTTCACACCAAGAGCCAACAGCAGTAAGAAAACAACGGGAAGTCAATTGCTCGCACAAACCCAACACACACTCCTCCAGCTGTGAACATCAGGTGGTCCTAAAATGCCAACTACTTCAACAGGTCTCTGTCAAGCAGAGTTTAAGTTCCTCACAACATACAGACACAAATACTTATTTAAATAAAGAGAAAGAGAGTGAAAAAATGGTATTTGGACATATACAGTAAATCTGCTATCAGAAAAGCAGGCCATGTATGTAAACATCTCTAGTCTATTTCTTGAATTTAAAAGCGTGACAGAAATGAACCAGCATCAGGAAATGTATTTTGAAAGGAAAACATGTTGCCAGTTATCACATCAATTCAAGTTTCTTATGTATTATTGTAGATATTTGTTAACATTTATACCCTTGCAATATTTCCTTTTCAATATTTGGCTTTTGGCTTTATTTTGTGTTTCAGATTGGAGCTGACATCTGTGGATTCTTTGGCGACTCACCTGAAGAGTTATGTCGCCGCTGGATGCAAGTGGGGGCTTTCTATCCCTTCAGTCGAAACCACAATGCTGAGGGCTATGCGGTACTATGAAAGCATTTTTCCATGCAGTTGTCGTGTCAGTTTTAGATGTATGTAGTACACAGCCACCGTTTGGTCTAAAAGAACTGCAGGGTATACCCTTCTTTAAAAGCACCGTATAGATGCTATGACCTACAAGTACTGTCAGCCTGCAAGCTCTAGTACAATTGCTCTCTGAAACTGGAGCAGTGGGAACTCAGATTTTGGGTTTAGTTCTACGAATGTTACTTTTTTTTTTTAAATAAAAGCCGCTGTGAGGACGGGAGCTTTGGAGTCTGAAGTAAGATGTATAGGAAAGCAGCACCAATATTTAAAGAGGTGGAGATCTTACACTCCAGTAAAATGTAATGCAAATGCTAAATTATGTTAAGTTACTGCAGTATGATATGCCATATGGCTTAGATACCCCCCTGCCCCCATGCCACAGATGGACTGGGTAGAGTTATCATTCTACCTGCGCCTCCTCAACCCCAGCTGTGAGTCTAACCGGTTTCGGTGTACACAAATGAGTCAGCTCCATGGGCCTGCTCTTTTACAAGAATGATGGGAACTGGCTCCCATTTGACAGCCGATTCTTGGAAAATGCTGTTGTTAATTAGTTCAAGATTAAGTAATGGTTTTGCATTACTTGGCCTCAGTCATCCATACATGCAACAAATCATGAATGAAAGAACATTGGGCTCATACTATCAGGTCCAAAAGGTGGATGGTGGCCTGAAGTTTTAAAGAGTGTATAAAAAAAGGAGCACAGTACACACATAATAACCTTTACACGAGTATGTGTATACCAAAATATAATGTAATGAATAAATATAATGGCGATCTGGAAATGACAAACATTTTGAGTTATTCAGGGATTCAAATTTTTCAAGCAATATTCATTAACATATATGTACAGTGCAAATCACTAATTAATGCTATGCTGTTTTTGGCTGAATTATTCAAGTAAAATAGGTAATGAATGACCACCAGTTTAGGGGTCATCAGAGCCAACTCTTAGTGCTGATCTGATCCAAATGAATGTTACATCACTCATTGGAGCTGAAAATCCAGTTCAATCCATTATCCGTGTTGTTTTATCCTGCCCATGAAACAAAATACAATCATGAATCACATCACTATTATGCAAAATCTAGTTTTTTAGTTTCCCTTTGATTTAAGAATATGATGCATTAAAAACACCACCCCATCAGTAAAATCTCATTGTCAAAGAAATGGTGTACAGTACCGTTGCATATCCATTATATTTGACATTTGACTCTCAAAAGGACATGAGCAACAATAGCTAAATATAGCATTTCTTAAGCTCATATTTCATGCCTAGCTTACAAATTCAGACCAACCACATACTAATGGATTGTCCTTTACTTTATGGTGACCATCCTTAAAACAAGACTTGAATATATAAAACTGTTTACCTCTATGAGTGCAGTTTCATAATGCAAATAAATGCCAAGGTAAAGGTGCAAAGCTATGAATGGACAGAAAGGGATTAACACAAAGTCAAATAGTTTAGTTTAATTTAAAACGCTTACCAGGCCAAAGCAGACCAGAGTCACAACCACATCCAGCTTTACTCAGTTATATTTTAATAAGAGGAAAAATACAGTTTATGTATTTCTTTAACTATAATAGTAACATGTCAGATTTGTGGCTTTATGTCACTGAGAAACACAGGAAAAGGACATGCTGAGACTGAAGCAGTGTTTAAATTTAAATTGTACTATTTCTGTAAATGACACACATAGCTTGGGAGAAAAGTTGGTCTCAAGTACTTAACAGCATAAAAATGGAAACTCTCACTTGATTGTTCAAGTGACATTTGCATGCTAATGACTGCTGCAAAAAATAGCAGTGGCAGGGTAGGAGAAATGTGTAGGTTTAAATGTGTGTGTTTGGGAAATATGGGAAAGGAAGCATTTGGTGTGGGAGAGGGGCAAGATGATGATGAATTTGATGTAAGATTTCTGCTAAACAAGATAGCCAGCATGTGACCTTTGCTTTGCCCTAATCATGGCACTCATCAAATGCCCACACGTCCAAGACCAAACACACAAAGACACAATCACACAAGTTCTCATCACTCTCAGAGGTGCTGATGGCATAAATGATTAGCTCTATGAGTGAAGCACGGCCTGTTAGCAGCTAATCACCCTCGCACTCACCACTATCATAGACATTAAATCCTACTGCTCTTTTTCTCTCTTTATTTCATAAATCTCCTTTTAGATTAGTCTTATGTCTTCCTTATCCATAGTGAATGAGGTTAACGTCACTTATTCTTCAAAATTAAATTGATGATCTCAAAGAAAATAGTTTTGTTTTTTTTTCCTTCTTCTTCTGATTGTCTCCCCTTTCACTCGGATTCAATCATTTCCCTATCCAATTACGTAGGAAAGGTATTCAAACATGTTTCACGCTTCCATCTATTTCCCATTTGTTTCCTGGTAGATAAAATACTAATCATTGTTTTCTTTTTGCCACTCTCTGTCATTCATCAACCTCATCACTTTAATCTGTTTTTGTTTCACCAGGCCCAGGATCCAGCTGCATATGGTGCTGACTCACTACTGGTGAACAGCTCCAGACACTACCTGAAGATACGATACACTCTTCTGCCTTACCTGTACACACTCTTTTACAAAGCCCACACCAAAGGGGACACTGTTGTACGTCCTGTCCTGCATGAGTAAGTCCTTGATAATATCCCCTTCAAGGAGACATATTATGGCATCTAATACCTATTTTAAACAGGCCTTGAATGTCTTAAAAACAAGCTTTTGATTTTTTTTGCTAAATGAATTAGAAATTCAGCCTCTGAGCCATGTCTTTATCTTTCCATTCTCTAACCGCATTCTCTATGCGGGATTCTGAGTGGGCGAGGAGGCTATGACTGCGTTTACATGCACTCAATAACCCTTTTAAAACCCGAATATTGGCAATAACCCGAATTTGCACGTCCATGTAAACACCAATAACCAGCGTCGCTGGTTTGTTCGGGATATCCCGAATGATTAATTACCATGTACACAGGGATAACCCTGTTTGCTCACGCATGTAAACGGAATATTCTGAATGTTTCAGTAACCGGAATATTAGCAATAACCTGAATTTTGACTGCATGTAAACGTAGTCTGTGATAATGAGGCACTGTGCAGATTGGCTGCCTGAATGACGTGATACACCGCTACGAAATAATGGCGGAAGCTCCGGCCGGCGGGGTTGTTGTTGTTCTGGCCAGAGTTAGTTGTGGGCGTGGTTTCACGCATTGCTCCCGTCGTTACGTAACGACGGGAGCAGAATCTGAACGGCTCGTAGAAGCCACATCACACTGGACGGCTCATCCGGGCGGCTGTACAGACACTGCAGAATTTGGTTGCTTTCCTCCTTCTCTGAGTTGTCAGGCTGAGGGGAGACCACTTTATATATGTTAAAGCAAGAGAAAACGTGTTTTTCATAATAGGTCCCCTTTAAGTCTTTATGGTTACAGTTTACGCAGATTGATGAGACAACATAAAGGTTTCAGGACAGAAATATTTCAGGAGTCTTTGTGTGTGAGAATGTATAACTTAACATTATTAAAATAAATTATTTTAAAAATCATTAACGTTTAGCAGCAATACTGACGTTTCTTATAATATTGATTATAATAGTAGTATTAGTAGTCAAGTCAAGGTCATGGTCAAATGTATTTAAGTAGCACATTTCAAAGACAGGTTGACCGAAATGCTTTACAATCGGATATCAATGAAACAGAAGTAATAATTTAGAAGCAAGAAAATACAATAAAAAGCATTTAAGAAACAAAATTAAAATAGCAGTACAGTCTTATATCTGTCTGTGTTACCACCAAGTGCTTTACATATTTAAAAATAGTACAAGTTCTCACAGTCTACCAATCATGCTACAGGCAAAAACCTTGCAAATTAACTTTGGATTCCCTTCCCAGTCGTCACCTGTGGCAACTTTCTATCACTTTACAGAACTATGTCACACATTGACAACAAAGACGCTAAGTCACATAGTTCCAGTGAACATCATGGCAGAGGCAACTAGGAGACTCAAGAAAGTATTGACTCACTGAACAAGACCCCAAACAAGAATAAATCTTATATTTCTTTCAGACAGAGGGAAGTGGCCACTAATATTGCACTAAAGTGTTCTAGCTGAATGTATCCAAAACCCCAAAGTGGCCATGATCTGTTTTCCCCAATTGTATGATTAATGGTTAACATTTTTAGTTTGAATCACAGCACAGTGCTGATTGGGTTATGGCTATATGATGCATCGCCTCGTGGAATGACACAAAGATCAAGGAACTGCTGGCTATACTCCTAAAGCAGAGGAAGAACTTTATCTGTAGATTAGTGACATGGTATGCAGCCATCTACTGTAAAATTGTTGAAACAGTCATTTACAGGAGCAAATCCCAGATGATCAATAAATCTAATTCACATTATTAAAAAAAAAACAGTGATCATCACTGATAAAGCAAGTGTTTCATATGGGACAACAGCTGCTATGAAGTTCTATTGCAGGCAGAGCTGCCAACCTCCTCTTGAGTCAAGGTCGGGTTAATGGTTGGATGAGGAAGCTGGACATATTTTAAATGTTCAGTTCCATATCAGTCAGGACATGCCGACTGACTCCTGATCCAAGCCCCTGCAGCTCAGTCAAGAGTTTGGATATAGAATTAGGAATGGAGAAACAGATGACAGGAGCAGCTCATCATGTTTGTTTTATGTCTGAAAGCAGTATTAGATGTCAGAAAAGCACCTTAACCTCCAGGCCTACAGTGAGCAGTACAAGCTCCTTTGTACTATTTCAATGTGTAAATATTTGGGTTTTATAAGTGTTTTTAAAAATGATAAAACATAAATAAATTCATAAGTAAATTCAGTTGTATTGGATATTTATATTTCCACTGAGAAGGTTTGTTGCTGCATCCACCCACCAATATTCATTTATTTATGGACAATGCCTGATTTATCTGTCAGTACAGTTGTAACCATTAAGGTATTCTGGAAAATGTACTGTAAGGGATATATTTATTAACTTTTTGGTATATCATAACGCAAAAAAAAACATAAATACAGTATAAAAAATCCTATGACAGGAATTTAATTTTAAAATGAGGGGAAAATGTTTTGCTATTTTAATTATGACTCAGTCCTCTTTGGGATAACGCACTATAAAGTTCAACATAAGAGGACGGTGAGGTGGTTGAGGGAGCAGGGGTAGCACGTGTCATTGACACATGTCAGTGAACATGAGAGTAAAAAGAAACAGTTTAGTATATATATGATTAAATGTTATCAGCTGCTAAGCCCTGATTGAGCCAATCATAGCAAACAATAGTGCGTACAGCTGATCCAACTCGAGCAACACAAGCACAATTCCAGCTCTCAGAGAAATTATGTCGCACTTCATATCAGTCTGAGAGACTCATATCAAGAGAACTGAGCATTTCTGTCAAATGGATATGGAGTTTGTTGAGTCTTTGAAGATGCTCTCAAAGAATCTGAGCAGCAATGACTGGTTCTGCTGAGAGAGCGGTTCGCCCAAAAAAAAGGATTATCCCTCTCTGCTTAATAAGTATCATCAAAGAAAGCATTCAAACCTATAAAAGCATAGGATCCAGTAAGTTCCAATATCCTAAATGTTGGAATAAATATCTTGCAATTTCAGCTGAATCCAGGAAAGTCTGTATGGCTGTATATGAATATGCCTGTACAATATCAATGTGTTAATGATTCTATTCTCGTGACTTCTAAGGTTCTACAATGATAGCGCCACCTGGGAGGTGGATCGTCAGTTCCTTTGGGGCAAACACCTGCTCATCTCACCTGTACTGGATCCAGTAAGAAACTAATAATATTAACTAAATAGATACCCATAAATACCCATATAGATAGGCACATTTTAATGAACATACTCATTCATTCATACTCATATACATGCGTGTTGTGTATCATATCTAAATGCAGATTCTGTCATCTAAAAATGTGCTTGTAAATCAGGAAGAAATGTGGTGAGCTACAGATGAGATGATCAGCTACTTTTACACACATACACACAAACACCCTGACCTCCAGTGGGAAAATGTGACATGGGATTTTTCTTTGTTGCCCTCCCCTTCTCTCATCCTTCTTTCTTCTCTCTTTCAAATCCTCCCTCTTTTCTCTGACTTCTAATGAGAGCACTGACCTCATTACTAGTAGATTAGAAGTGGAGTTATAAGTGTGTTTGTGCGTGTATGCCTCTCTGCGTGTGTTTGTGTGTGTGTGCACATGTAAAGTGTGTGTGCCTGTACATGCATTTATATATAAATGTATGTATATGCACATGAAGTGATTGGTGTTATGATAAAGTGGCTTGAATAATAATTTGCAATTTAGCATGGCCTCTTGTGAATAACAAAATAGTGGAAAGTGCACTGGATTCATTGTGGAGCCGGGAGTAAAATAAATTTCATCAGTGTGATTGTAAGAAAGTTTTTGGAGGTTTTGTTTTATTCCCTTTAATGCCTGAGAGTTTGAACCACATTGAGTGCAAGCAAAACAAAGGTGACTGGATAGGATGTTATTTTTGCGAATGAAGATAAATGCTCCTATTTAACAGAAATCCCATCCAGAGACACAGCTCAGCAGCAGATTCTATAGTTTTAAACAGGAAAGGATAAAACGAAATCTATTATTACAGGGTAAATTAGGGCTTGGAATCAATTATTACCAGCTGCCTCTTTTTCTTTCTCTTTAGAAGTAAGCCATAAATGTGCTGTGATAATTGAATAAAGCAGAGTATCAGCCTTATCTACGATTAGGGCATTCATGACCTTGCTTGTGAAGCTGAGGACACGTGATGAATGATTTCCAAGACATTACATAAACGTAGAAATGAATGGATTAAACATTTGCGTACTGCTTTTACCCTTGTCAGAGGGTGACAGTGAGAAACTGAGACAATTTGAATATAGAATCAATTACTGATGTTCACATGATGAATTACACCATCATGTCAGCCACCCCCAATTACAACCTAACAAGACCACAAACAACATAAACAAATTTAAAAAAAGCTCCAAGTCCGTTTAGCACAAGGTTCTGTTAATCACCAACTGTCCCTTGAGCTAGCATAATGGACCTAGCTGTTTTCTTACAAGGAAACTCTACAGAAAGATAATTGCTGCATATTCTGCCCGTGTGTAACAATGCCAGCCTGCAGATAAGATAAGAGGCATGTGGTAAAAATAAAAAAACTCATCAAGGTCAAAACAGCGGCATCTGATGATTTGGGAATCCCACTGTGCTAATATTATACAGTGCAACAATGGTCTCCAATGGCAACAGAAGTCATGGTATTTCTGAACTTTCTGGAAGTATAGTTAAATTCCATCTTAAATATACAGTGTGAAAACCCTATCATTATAATGATAGGGTTTTTTTCTCCTTCCAGGTGATAGAAAATGAAAATAAATTATTAAACACTGCCTCAATACCACTCAAACCTTTGGACAACACTGTTATGTAAGTAACATTTACGCAGAGGTTAGCACATGGATGAACGTTTAAAAACGTTTTGAATGAAATAAAAATCATCATGTCCAACTTTTAAAATGAAGTTGATTAGGAATGGGGTCAAGAAGGAAGGCTGTTTAGTAGTTTCAATTTGAAAAAATTAAGTTCTACAGTACAGTTTTCAGTTTACTATGACGTTTTTGTTTTATATTGGACTTTTTGATTTACATGTTATTTGAATGATCTGTTGCTTATTTGTAACAACTGATTTCAAAATAGCAAGAACACAAAATGCAAACCATATGGTCTCCAAATGAAAGTCTATAAAATGATCTGTGATATAAGCATGGTTATACCCATCTTGTATGCTGTCAATGCGAGAGCCACTCAGCTGTGGTGTTGTGGTTTAATCCAGAATGAAAACAAAGTGCCTACTCGATGTAACAGCTGTGCCAGGCTTTTGTGGTTGTTTCATCTCTCTTGCTGTTTATTCAACTGTCTGCCTCCCTCTGCATTTCTTTAATGATGCTCTTTCTATATCGTTCAAATCAGTCGATGCTTTCGCCTTGATCTCTGTGATAAACTAAGAGGATCTCCCGGATGCGGTCCCTGTCTGCTGTCCCCTCTGGTCTTGAACTGTACTCTGTCCTCATGCCGATCACTCTCTCTTCATTTCAGCTCATCCTTTCATCAAATGTTAACTCCCATCTGAGTCCTGTTAATCAGTTGCCCTCAGCTCACCCTTGTGATCACGTTCCATTGCATCAAATCTTTCTCTAACACTCTCTAACACTTTCTATCTGTGGCTTTTTTTCCCCCCTGTCACCCCAGCTGCCATTGAATTTTCTGCCACTGTGAATCTTTTGTCCACCTGATCAAATCTTACCTTATGACTACCTAAGCTTCAGAGCCCCATACGAGGATTCAGGCTTATAGCTTGTCCATCTCAATTACAGTTAGCAGGCATCCTATGTCCTGCAGACCCTTCCCATTAGTCTGCTGAGTGAATGATAGGCGCCACAAGCAAATCAGACACCAGAAAACGAGGTGTAGAAGGAGCATTCATTTCCCCAAGCTATCATCCTACAGGCCATGCCACGGGGGTGACAGGTGATCTGCGTCAAACTGCCAGTCTAGAAACTCAAATGGGACATTAGGTCATTTAATTTCGTTAGAAGGAAATTATGCCAATATTTCTTCATCATATTTTACATTTCTTGTTTGACACATACTTTTCTGAGTTTTCTTTTCTGATTTGCAGACATTCTTTATATGTCCTTCATTTTTGTTCATTGTGTTCTATCTTTTTTTTGCCCCTGGTCTCTAAAGTTAGAAAGGCTGAAGTGAAGAAAAAAAGAGTTAGTCTTCCCACCAGATGAACCCGTTCCTAAACGTCTTTTCTTTTCTCACTTTTTAATCTCCATATAGTGTCTATGCGTCCAGTCTGCTATAGGCAAGTCTGATGCCTGCAAAACAAATAATACACTCTTTCACATTAGTTAAGGTGATATCTAAAATTAGATATTTTTTTCCAAATGCTTTTGAGCCCAGAAAATTTTGCGAACAATTGCTTTCATTTTCTAAGTGGTAAATGCCATAATTTAGTGAAATTGCTTAAATTAGAGCAGATCATGTCTTTGTTTTATTTGAAATCTACTGCGGTAGTTCATAAAAGGCAGAACCATATAAACAAAAGATGTATAGACCTGAGTATACCAGTGCCTTTGACAGACGGCCTTGGCTTATGTAGTTGACAAGAGTATTTCACAGTATAGTATTTTTTTTTAAGGACATGTAGTTTTTGCTCTTTCTTTTGCTGTGTCCTCTGTGTTTATATCCCTCTTTACCTCTGTTCTGCACTGTCAGAGAGCACAGGAAAGTGACAGTGCTATCAAAGGCTGGGCGTATGTCTATTGATTGCCCCGTCTGTCCACTACCTTAAGTCATCAAATGCTGTCACCCATCAATCGTCTCTTGGTGCTGTCTTTTCCATCATCTGTTGCATCATAGCACCATGGATGAAATGTCACGAGGGCTTTGTAGAAAACTTTATATTAGATGATAGGCGGCGTTAAAATAGCCTTTTTAGATGGGGACATTTGATCTTCTTTTTTACTATGAGGTTGCATTGATTTATAGCTTCACTTCTTTTGTTGCGTATTATAGCTTCTCTCTTAATGTTTAGCCTTGTAAGATTAAACTGTCAGAACTGGTACAGTGAGCAGCAGCATGTATTACCAACCATACAACACAAATCAAATGCATGCTTGTTTTCACAAAAAACAAACAAGCTGGGGCCTTTTTATGTTGACTTTGCAAAACAAGCAGATAATGTTAGACTTAACGTTGTTTTGTTTTTTTTGGACATGAATAAAATAACTAATGCATTTTTTCCCCTTTTTTTCTGCAGAATGTGGACAGACTGAGGGCATATATGCCAGATGCTGTATGGTATGACTATGAAACGGTAGGGATATTCTGCATTCTCCACAATTTTTATTTAGACATGCAAATTAAATTTTACATTGCTTTCAGGTATTTTTATCTGGACACTTATAGCAGCTATTGCAAAATATCTTAGCTTAATTTTAAATGATAAGGATCTTACAACATTATCAAAAAGATAACGCATTAAACGTGGGTTTTTAACTGTAATTCAGCTGTTAGAATGAACTTTTTAATGTTTCATTTGCTCTTTTATGGAGAAATATTATTACAGGACAGGAGCTTTTCCCATCTTTTTTCCCCAAAGGTTTTAATTTCCTGAGATTTTAATGCAATCTCTGTGACAAGATTTGCTCAAAATACCCGTCTTTAAAATGCTGTTTGGAGAAGCTGATTTAAAGGTAGGGTAAGTGATTCTATGCAATCAATAACCTAGAACAATTTCTGTCACATTAATCTAACATCCCCTCACCATCCTCTAGCTTCCAATCTCGCAAGTACATGGTGAAAAACTAAGGAGAAAACAGCTCTCATACAGTAAAAACAAAACAGAGTCAGGGTAATCTGCCCTCAAACCATTGCAAACATTGCTTTAGTCACTCACTGACTAGGTGAAGGTTTGTGCTAATGCACATGGAATGGGTGAGTGTTGGAGAAAGGCCTGGGAGAGTATGATTGAGACTGTTTTCTTTGCTTGATCTGGAGGGAGGGGTATGAATGAGCCATCTCTTTATGTTGATGTTTCATATGAATGTCATATGTATGTCATTTACATATGGAAATACTTAGCCTAACTTTAAGGGGGTGGAGACAGTCACTCAACTCCGCTCCATCCCCTCTACCTTCGGATGTACCACAGCTTTTCCACAACCCACTTCCAGGCTACAGCAATATTAAGAATATTAATACTAAGAGAGGGGAGCCTGGGTCATTCTACTCTGATCTGGTCACAGTACCATTCAAATAGGATTGGCCCTCTGAATAGGATATATTCAGATCTAGGTAGCCCCAGACAAAGTGACCAGCTGTAGACAATTTCAAACATTTGGTTTTGTCTGTTTTCATGCTAACACAGAAGCAATGTAAATGGACTTCCCCCACTACCACAAATACAAGCAACATATTTCACATGGAAATCGTTGCCTGAAGTTCTTTGTTTGAGACTGAGAGACCAGTGTGATAAGGCAAAGTGGGAGTGAGGACAAAGGGAGAGGGAACAAGGGAAAGACGAGAGAGACTATCTCCCTGACAGAGAGATAAAAGAGGTCCTGAGCTCCTTTGGGACCTTATTTGGGCTTCACTGTGGCGATGTAAAGCACCCACTGATCAGATGAACGATTAGATTAGTTTTCTTGCCGCCAGGGCCTTGTCCTGGTTGGTTCCCTGCAACAATCTGGGTAGAGGGTGGGAGTAGGACAGGGAGTATTATTAGTAGTAAAAATGGCCGTAAAAAGCAAGTCATAACATGAAACAAAGAAGAAAAATTAAAAAACCCACATTGGATGGATGGAATAGAACAAAATAAAGCAAATACGGGACAAAAAAGTGCTTGGTGAGTAAGGAAAATCAATGACTAAAGTGAAGATGAGAAAAGGGGGGGAATTGCAGATTGTAAAAAGGTGGGAAGATGAGAGGATTAGACAGCAAGTTTAAGGAGAGGAAGAGAAGACAAGCCTTGAGAAGACCTCCTTAAGGCAGACAATGAGGGGAAGATAGGATCTGAAATTGCTTATAGACGCTTCACTAACTTCAGCCCACACACACACCCATAGTGTACAGCATGAAATGATACAAGCACACACAGAAATACACACACGTACACCCTCAGTGGGAATGGTTGAAAATGGGATAAAACAAGAATTAGAGCACAACAAGAGAAAATAACAGGATGTAGGGAAGGTAGTATGGAGAAGGGGAATGAGAGGAGACTGAAGGAAGAGGGTTTTAAATAGTTTCAGACAGGTCTGAGGATTCAGTCCTCAGGGGATCAGAAATTAACTGTACACTGTTGGGATCCTTTGAGAAATAAAAGGTGAGAAGCATAGAAGGAGTGACAATAAGGGAAACCTGTTGAAATGTTTCTAAAGTGGGATAAATTTGCATCATTATTATGTAGAGATAACATTAAATATCCTCATAAAAGGACTCAGTACCTTCAGTTTATTATCTGAATATTGTTTGTCTGCAGTGATTTTAAGAGGAAAATCCTGTGTAAAAGAGATAATTTGATTAACTTTGGCTGAACAAGCACAGATTTTCTGTGTCTCATCCACTTTTTCAATGTAAAACTGGTCTAGACTCCACAAACACACAAAGCTTGACATGATGCTGACCAGAAACTGCACTACAGCTGACGTGCATGTCACACCACTGCAACTCTCAGAACACTTCCTGGATACATTTTTTCTTGTCCCTTCCTCATGTCAATCACCTGACTCCAAAGATGGTTTCCTACCCCAGAAACTTACAATCTCTCAGACCTACACAGTTGTGTGATGAGATCTGCTCTACAGTCCCTTCCCAATCAGACTTCTCCAAACTATCTGTTAATGAGGCTACAGCAGTGGTTCCCAAACTGTGTGCCGCGGCACACTGGTGTGCCTTGAGGCAAGTCCAAGTGTGCCGTGGGATTTTGTGACAACCATAGCCTACTGCAATATAGTATACAACTAGACAAAAATAATTATTTTAATTTACTATATACTACTTGGAATGCACCCATTCCATAATACAGAGGCAAACTCTTTATCTAAAAACTATTTTAAAAAATCCTCCTGAAATGGGTGTGTTTGATGAAGCCCAATTTGATAAAGTTTAAATATTTTTGTGAAGTATTTTGTTAATAAATATTTCATGAGTAGAAAAGTTGTCTTTGTCATATCTTATTTGGCATTAGTAAATAATGAACTTAACAGATAAACAGATGATATTAGTGATAACACGTGTTATAAGGCTATTTTGCACAATAGGTGTGCTTTGAAATTTTTATTTGTCCTTTGGTGTGCCTTGGGCACAGAAAGTTTGGGAACCACTGGGCTACAGTATCACTCTGCTGCTCGATCGCCTCCTCTCTGCATAGACTCTGTCCCCTGGTGTCCAAACCAGCTGGACAGAAACCTCCCAGTCCATGGCTCACAGAGGTTCTGAGGAATCACAGAGATGGACTTAACGGCAGCAAAAAGAAAGTGGTGCGAATCAAATGAGCACACTAATTTGTCTGTTTACCGACAAAACTGTTCATTTTTCACCTTAAAGGCTCCCAAGATAGCCTTTTACCAGAACACAATCCAAAATGCTCCCAACACCCAACAACCCTTCATAGTATTTAACTTTCTTCTCTCTCCACCCCCTGCTCAGCCACCCACTGGGTTGACTGCAGAAAAGTTTGCTTTCTACTTTTACTGAAAAGGTTGCTACTATCAGTAACTGATTTTCTGAGCCTGACCATCTCTGCCCACTTCTTAAAAAAAAAAGAAGTATACAGAAATGCCACGTATAAATGTAACATACTGTACCAGCTCAAAATATGTATCACTTGGTTTGTTATGGCCAACTTCTTTTCTGATTCAATTAGCCATTAGGGTATGCAGGGAGTCATGACATCACAGACCTAGATCAGAGCGTTATTCAGCCTCCCCATCTTCATCTCCATTCAACTTTACATAATGCTGAATTTGCTGTACCTCGAAGGGGGATAGTAAGCTTTTACACCTCTTTCAAAAGAGCTCCTCCTTGTGGAATAAAAACCTGGAGTGAAGTCAGTGGCTGTCAGTCAGTGACTCCACCCTCTCTAATGAGCTAATACAAAGATCCACCCAGATGTTTCATAAAAGCCTAAAGAAACTGTCAAGTTTTGAAATAACAAATAATATCTCATTGTTAAAACAACTTGACAACATAAAAACATTCACTGAAAGCTGGAACTACTAAAATAACTATTTAGTGCATTTTATTGCAAAGCAATTTTGGAAGCATCCCAGGCAGATCTGAAGAACCCCACAGACCCAGATTTATATAAACCAATGCCAAACACAGGTATTTCCTGCATATCAGCTTGTCTTAAAGGGGTCTCGGGAAAAGGGAAACTGTGATGTATAGACTGCAATTTAACGCAAGCCCAAAGCCTGCCTTTGCCTGCTCAGGCTTGTAGAAAGTTATGGCCACTCACCTCACCTTGAGGTGTATCACAGAGATTGTCTTGACAAAAGGGCGGTAGGCTTCAGTGAGTAAATATATTTTATTGCCTGATCAATCAGATGGAACGACTGCGAGACCGTAAGATGCATGTTGAATTGCATCTACCAGGTGACAAGCTTGGCCTGCACATCAGAGGTGGTGGGATTCTCCCCACACAGAGGCCTGATGTCACCACCACATACAGGTACACCCATACAACAAATGTATAGTCATAAATGTTTCATATTCCACTTCATTGATTTCATTTGTTTGATTCACTAAACCATAACTGCATGTACCTACTGTATAGTGTTTGTACTTTTGTGTTTATCTATGCTATTAGTCGGCGCAACCCCATGGGTTTGATTGTTGCTCTTGATGACAACAAACAGGCAGCAGGGGAACTCTTCTGGGATGATGGAGACTCTCGAGGTATTGCTGCTTTCTCATTTGTCAAAATGTGTTTGTGTGAGAGACAGAATTGTGTTATTATTCTACTACTGATCACAAGCATTCTTTTTTTTCTCATAATGGAAGCAATTAGGTATTAGAGCCAAAAGAATTGTCGAAAAACATTTTCAAATAGTGTCAGTCAGCTCACAAAGAATAACAAACTGGGTTCAGAAACTCCTCTGTGTGATAGCATGACAAACATTAACACCTGCATGTATTTGTTTCTTTTACAGAGACAGTTAAGAATGGAAACTACCTTCACTACAGTTTCTCTTTCACAGATGTAAGTTTCTCATAAGCACCTGGTCCCTCTCTTCAAATCAAACCCTCATGTTCTCTCTGACCTGAGATGAAGTTGAAAAATAAAAACCCATCACTGGATGCTTTTGGCTCTTCTAGTCAAGATCATCAGGCTTGATTAATCCCTGTTGCTCTGTCAAAGCTTTGTTGACTCAAGGGTTCCATGTTCCTGTGATGCCTTGAAATGAAGTTTGTGTTTCATATTTAATTTGTGAGAATAATCTTTTTCTTACTCAAAGGAAATGTATTGCATCAGTTGTTTTAGGGAAATCAGTATTTATGAGTATAAACAATGTAAGCAGTGACTGTACTACCCTGGAATTGATTCTGTTAGTTTGGTTGTTTTTTTTTTATCTTGCAGAAGCCAGTTTTAGTACTAGTCAGTTTGGGAGTTTGAAGTGCCATAAATACCTTAAAAAAATAGGTATGTGCTTCTGTTTCTGTTTCCCTGCAGTGGGTACTGACAATGAAGGTGACCCATGCTGGATACACAGACCCAAATACCCTCAACTTTGATGACATTGCAATCCTCGGATTGCCAGATGCTCCATCATCCATCTCTGTGACTGAAGTTAACACTGAAAGTGGAGCGAACATTACTAGCACCTTGACAAATGACCAGATATTCCATGATGTAGCCAAGGAGGTAATCTCACAGATTTTCTTATGAAAATAAATAAATAAATGCACTGAGTTATTTCTTCGCATCAGCTGAAAAGTCATCAGGGTTTCTTTGTTTTTGCCTTCTTACAAACCAGTAGAGAATTATCACCTGATTGTGGTTTTCCCCTTAGCTGTACAAACCACTTTACAATCATGTAACTCTTTGGTTTTGGTCTCTTATCCTAAAGCAATTCTACATGTCAGCCTAGCTGAGAGCTTTGTTTTTATTTAAGTTTTTTTTTTTCTGTGGAAAAGGGAACTGATGTACCCACTCCAACCTCACAAATACGATGCAGCATGCAAAGTTGGCAGCGGACTATTAAACACAGCAAAACATTCATAAGGAAGAGAGCTTTCCTTTCAGGGCAAGACCTGCCTACAGAATTCACCCAGGAAAATCGTTTAGAATAAATGTTGAATTGGCATCTACAGAATCTAAATAGGCCTCAGTTTGATTACCTGTTTGCCATATCAACTTGATAACGTGGCATTCCATATTAATATAAGATCTCATCACAGCCAGGGAATGTGTGAACACTTAAACTGGATAATAACTAAAACTGTGAAAATACTTTTTACCAAATATTTTGTCATTAAAAACTATGATTTACTTTAATGGGGACGATGTTGGCTGGATGGTTTCTTGCACAGCCACCCTTATGTCATTTATATTAATAAGGCCTGAAATTAAACGATAGCAGTACATTTCAAGGTTGCCCTCTAAGTTAAGTGTAAGAAATGATAGCAATTTGTATTACGTTGAAGGGAAAGCAAATGCAAGACTGAAACAGAAAAGTTAGCAGTAAATGCTTCTTCTGGTGATAAGCAAAATACAATAATCTGTAAAATGTCAAGAGGCCCAGTGAAAAAAAGATGTCTAATAATGTTTTGTGGGCTTGTGTATTCATGTATCTGCACATATGCCATTAACTGCATAACCACAAATGCGCTTGTACAGATTCCTAAGGTCTATCTGGTCACTCACACATGTAGCCATTAATCAAAAGTCTTTTGTGTAATCCGCTGTTCCTGGTGAAGAGTTCATAACTAAGTTATATTGCTCTGGTTCAAATCACTTGACAAATTTGTAAACTTATAACATTTTCCCCTTACACTAGCAGTTGGAATTCATGTAAAACATGCCAAAGTCAAAGCACACTATAATGCATCGCTTCAAACCATGTGAGAACATCTTGAACATAGATGACAACGACACATCTTAGGGCCTTTTTCTTAGTATATTATCCCCGACCCTTGTTTGGTGAAAACAACTCACTTAAATTGACTGGTGGTCGAATGCAGCTGGTTGCCTCAAAAAGTTAATATAAAGATTTTTACAAAAGAGTACAGTGTCGTTCTGTAGCTATATGGCATCCAAATCATAAATCATGTGTATAAATAAATCATACAATTATATGATGTAATTGTACAGGCATGATCTCCAGCGCTATTTTGAAAAACCTCCACTTATTTTGAAGGGTGATAGTCCATTGAGTCTGCCTCCATCACAGTGAAGGAACAAAGGTTTATGTTGGGATATGACACCTCTGAACACAAAGGAGTCAGAGGTGTCATATTCCAACATCTATAATTATGTTAATAACCTGTGTCGGAACTCCCCCTCCAAGTGATATGTTTCACACATTGTCTTTTCAATGAAGCATCACATTCTACACAGTTTCCCATTTTCATACTGTGTTTTTGTCTACTTCCTCCAGGAGAGAATATTAGTTTAAAGAGAGATTTGTGGCTTCAGGCCATCCTCAAACACTTTTTTGCTATTGTTGCTTTAAATAGTTTTTTAATGAGCAAAAAGAGGCATGGTCAAACAAAGAAGAGTGATGTAATGTATTGTTGTTTCTCACATTGTATGTTGGTCAGATGTGTCTTCCACAAGAACAAATAAGAACAAAATGCTGTGTTGTGGAATATTCAACCATCCTGGGTTATATGACATGGCCAACATATGTGGATTGGAAGCCAGCATAAAATCACTTTTATGGCATTGTTTTATTCTTTTACTCAGTGTTCTGAAACTAGCTCTGTAAGCTAGATATAAGGCCACAAGCAATGTGCAGTTGGTGCATATATTGATGCAGTTGTTTTCTGAACAATGAGCACAAGCAGCTTGCACAAATAGTATCCCTACTCAGACCACTTTCAAATTACACCACACCCGTTTTTCCACACAGTTACACCTAATTTCCATTGTTTTGTTAAAAAAGTGTGGTTTTGGAGATCAGTTGGGGGACAGATCCTGTCACTAAGTTATTGAAAGTCACTTCCAGATCCTGTACTGCGTGACCCTCCATTGGCGATGAATGACGTGTAAAGTGACTTCAAAACAAAACTGATTACAAAACAGCGAGTCATGCAATCCCAACAGCTGACTCTGAAAGTCACATAGTCTGAAAGCAGCCTTAGTCATCTGACAGTGTGCAGTGTGTAGCCCAGGGTTTGGTCTTGAGGAAGCAGGCCTGTTTCTACCTGCATGCAGATGTATGTTTTGGGAGAACAGTTCAAAGAGGGGTTCCTTGTATTTATAATCAAAACAATGTTTGATATGGTTTTTATCCTTCAATCCATCCTATACAAAGGTGTTGTTCTTGCGAAACCTCTCCTTGAGTCTGGGAAAGACCTACGTTTTGAAGTGGGAAGACAGACGATTTGACTGCCATCCAGAAAATAATCCAACCGAAGCCAAATGCTTGGAGAGGGGCTGCATCTGGAAGGTGAAGATTTACTCACTGTAATGATCACATATACATGCATCTACATTCAGAAAATGTCATGATTCTTGTCTTTATTTGCTCCTGTAGACAAGTACTGTTGATCGTGTTCCATGGTGCTTTTATCCAGAAGACTATGGATATACTTCTGCAACTCCTATTTTAACCAGTTCAGGCATTACAGTTGACATCACTCGAACCAAGAGATACAGGAGTAGCGGCCGTCCAGGTTCACCACACATTGACAAGCTCCGTGTGGAGATTCGCTATCATACTGCTGACATGCTACAATTCAAGGTCTGGGTTTATCTATTGTTTGGTCCATTTGCCAATGTTTTAGTGTCAATGTTTTTATTAATGCTTGTCTTCTTTATTCCACAGTACTTTCATGAATGTTTGTTTCACATGCCTCTGCTAAATGACAGTAGTACATGAACCTTCACACAGACAAACACAAGCAGACAGAATAACAACTCTTCCATGTCCAGATCTTCGACCCGACAAATAATCGCTATGAGGTACCTGTGCCGCTGTCAATTCCTGAAACTCCCGAGACTGATGAGACCAAGCGCCATTACAAGGTCTCTATTAGTAACAACCCATTCGGCATCCAGGTAATAAGGAAACGCACAGGAACCACATTGTGAGTATTTCCATCATACAAATGAGTCAGTTTCTTTGTTTTTTTCCCCTTTCATATTAACGTGTCAGTGCTCCTGTGTAATCAGCTTTGCCCAGAAAAATGTTTTGAATATCCGTGTGTACAGTAGTTCCCTTTATTCACGTCAGCCTGCAAGTATGACACCATTTTGTGTTGAAGCCCTCATATTTGATATTTTTTTATGTTTTTTTTTGTTTTTTTTTTCTTTTATGTATCAGTTGAAGTTCTATTAATTAAAAAAATTAGTTGATGGGAAGCCTGGAGTTCCTGTGAGCCATTGCATTTATTTCAAGAGAGTTACTGGGAATAAAATCCTTTGACAAAAACTCACCCTAACATTTTCTTCCTCGTTGATCTGCTAATTCTTCCCGTCTCTCAGGTGGGACTCCTCCATGCCAGGTTTTACCTTCTCAGACATGTTCATCCAAATATCAACTCGACTGTCATCTGAGTTTGTCTACGGATTTGGAGAAACGGAGCACCCCTCCTTTAAACATGATCTTAACTACCACACCTGGGGCATGTTCTCCAAAGACCAGCCTCCTGGTGTAAGTGTCACACTAGACCACATGACTGCTTTTACAAGAACATACGATAAATACATAAATAAAAAATGATAATTTCCTATGGGATAAAATGAGCTCCTTGCAGGTTGGCTTTTGAGATGCTTGCTCAGAATCCAAGAAGGCTTTGCTCTTTGTAACCCAGTAACAAGTGCATTTATGTATTTTATCATTACCAATTACAGAAAGTGTGCATGGTCGAAGGATCAAAGAGTATATATGTAGACAGGTTGTTTTTATATGCTAAAAATACCTTTAGAATGTGATTTCATATACCATTAATGCTCTCAAAATTAGTTATATACCTTATCACTGTTAAGAATCCGTCACAAACCATCATCAGCAAAAATAAATTAGTAAACAGTCTAATCAGACCAAACAGCAACTTTGCCTTATTGTCTGTATGGTGTCAGTATGATATAATTTTTCCATTTTTTTTCCCATTTGCTTTTCATTTGGAAAGTGACTCTAGAATAAAACTACAATGGTTTTACAGTTTTGCCAATTTCCATCATCACCACATTTATGCTTGCTCATATGCATCTCTGTGCTGAACATATTTAACATAACACTCTTTAGAGCAGGGGTCACCAATCCTGGTCCTCGAGGGCCGGTGTCCTGCATGTTTTAGAGTTTTCTCTGCTTTAACACACCTGATTCTAATTAATAATCGTCATCAGCTTGTCATTGAGGTCTGCACAATTCTCTTAACGACACAGTCACTTTTTTCACGGTGCAATGAAGCAGCGAAACATGTAAAACATGCAGGACATCAGCCCTCGAGGACCAGGATTGGTGACCCCTGCTCTAAAGACTGCAGGTGTGACTTGTAGACAACCTTCCTGCATAGAGTGTAAACTAGTCTTTGATGTGGTCCTGTTGATTGGAGCCACCGTTATACTGTTTTCCTAGTAGTGTCAAGGCCAGGCAGGAAGAGGTTTCCAACCTGCCTCAGTATTATCTGGCATGATAGCTGATCTCCCAAGAAAGCTGCACAGGGTTCGAACAAATGCAATGGGAGCCCTTGAAAGGAGAATAAAATGTAGCTTGTGAAGAAAAAAAAACAAAAAAACAGAAATAGGAGATGTAGGAAACTTGGTCTTAAACCATATTACATTAAGTTACTCTTTCAATGGGGGGGGGGCAAAGTGATGAGAGTTTGATGAGAATAAGAACAAAATAACATAAAGGTGCTAACACTGACACAGGCCACCACCTGTTGGTGGATAAGCTAATGACTTGTCCTTCTGGAGTTGGGACCATCACACCACAGAGCAAGGCCACAACACTCACACGCACAAGAAAAGCACACGTCTAAATGAAAGTGACACACTGACAGAAGCAGTCCTCAGAGCCGCTGAATAGCAGTTTAACAGCTTCTTATGTACCAGAAGTGCAAGCGGCTGATAGAGTGTAACGTGTCCCTTGAGTTATCGTCACAGGATGGTGACATCTACAAGTGGCAGATTTCCTCTCCTCTCCTACACCTTTCCATCTACTCTTCCTCACAAACTGTCTACTTGCATGCTCTTCTAAAAACTGAAAAATTTTGCACCGTGTCACTATGTAGAAAAGAATCACTCAGCACCATCACTCATTCATGCTAAAGCAATTTACTGTTCCATATCTGAAATTACTCAGATCAAACTCTGAACACTGATCAAGGTAAATTTCAGGACACAACTTTTTTTTTCTAACCAATTCAGGCAGTTTATCTTTAAAACACGATTTAGCACATAAATGTGCAAAGGCTACAGCTGAAGGACTCGTGTTGTTTTTTATGGGAAACTGTTGCCGGGAGCAAATTCACCATAACACCACAATGCTGCTGTAAATACAATGAGACATGTACTGTCAGGGGTAAAGAAAGGGGCTGAAGAGGAAACTGTGGTGCACAAGGGAGTCTGGAGTTGACCACACGGGGACAGATTTCAACAAACATTCAGTAATTTCACACTTTTGATGCTTATGTTTTTGTCTTCTATAGTACAAGATGAATTGCTATGGCGTACATCCTTTCTACATGGGCCTTGAGACCACCACTGATGCTCATGGTGTGCTGCTGCTAAACAGCAATGCCATGGGTAAGAGAAACACACGTACGCACACACACTTAGAAAGTAATACGGCCATTCGCATAGACAGTACAAACACTTACAACAGATACAATCAGCCATCATCTCGTGTACAGATAATACCACTCAATTACTTGTCCGGTGAGTATTTATGAGTTGATAAGTGAAGCTGTCGTCTATGTTTGTAGCACAAGTACACTTCTAGGGAGCGTTGTGTAAAGCCTTCAGAACACAATGTGAACTTTGCACTTATCTCCAATTTTTTGTGCGTGCTTCGTGACCAGTAATACTTGCCTGCAAATGTATATACAAAGAACAGGCACAACTTAATTGAATCTTTCATTAAAATAAAAAAATATATACAGGACTGTCTCAGAAAATATTGTGTTTTCTGTAATGCAATTACAAAAACAAAAATGTCATGCATTCTGGATTCATTACAAATCAACTGAAATATTGCAAGCCTTTTATTATTTTAATATTGCTGATCATGGCTTACAGCTTAAGAAAACTCAAATATCCTATCTCAAAAAATTAGAATATTCTGGGAATCTTAATCTTAGGCTGTAAGCCATAATCATCAATATTAAAATAATAAAAGGCTTGCAATATTTCAGTTGATTTGTAATGAATCCAGAATGTATGACTTTTTTTTTTTTTTAATTGCATTACAGAAAATAAAGAACTTTATCACAATATTCTAATTTTCTGAGACAGTCCTGTATCAGGGCGGATCATTGTTTGCCAATGTCCATCCAAGCTGTGTCAGCGCCAGATTAATCATATCATAACTTATAAATGGATTTATAACAAGGGGGAAAAAGCCTTATGCCCATTTCATGGAGCCCAATTTAATGAACCTTTAATTAAAACCTCCTGAACACAAACACCTGGATGTTTCCAGAAATTAAACAAAAATGTTTTGTGAATTCATCATTGGTAAAGATCATGGAAGACTGCGCAGCTGAAATCTCATTCTCACCAAGAATATAAACAGATGTTTCTTTCAAAACCGTGACAATTGGTATCATTAGCTCCCAAATGATTAAAACGTTTACCTATTAAAAAAAACAACATAACACAAGGATGCCTGTCCTGCGTGTCCTGACCTTTTATTGGTGGCATCTAATTATTATATATGAGCTTATATCTTCTTAATATTATAAAAGTGACAGCAAGATCATTTTCTTTGTACTTGTGTTTGTTGATCTACACTCTGCCTGCACACACACCCACCACCAATCCAGGATTTATGCATTTCTTTATTTACAAATATAGCACAGGATACATACAAACCATATTTACATAACACGTCTTACCATGTATGGATATATGTTTAATAAAAGTCACATACGCATTTTGTCCAGATGTGACTTTCCTGCCAGTCCCAGCTTTAACCTATCGAACTATTGGAGGCATTCTGGACTTCTACATGATCCTCGGACCAACACCTGAAATGGTTGTTCAGCAGTACACTGCAGTAAGTCTTCTTGGACTTTGGGTTTGTTTCATTTGTGTGTCCTTAGCCATGTGTTCATGTGTGTTTCAGTAGTGGCCTGGACTCCTATTGATGGACTGCAGCAGCTGGGAGTTCCTCGCTTCATTGCTTTATCTCATTTGGCCAATATGAAACACACATGCGCACACACACACACACACACACACACACACACACACACACACACACACACAAATCAAACATAGAGGCGCTTCCATTTTCTGCAAAGCAACTATTTTTTCAGTGTTTAACTGTTTTGACTTCCTTGTTTTATTTCTTCTTCACAGCTGGTTGGACGACCTGTTCTGCCTGCTTATTGGTCGCTTGGATTCCAATTGTGTCGCTATGGTTATGCCAATGACTCAGAAATACAAAATCTATACAGAGACATGAAGGAAGCTGGTATTCCCTACGTAAGTTCTGAAGCTTTTATAGAGATGTTTTCATTTTTTTCATTTTCAAAACTCCTTCAGAGTGGGATATTTCAACCACTATATTTGCCCTCCGGTTTGATAAATTGTAGAATACTACTACTTGCAACAAGGTGGCATCATATCACATGGAAATGTATGTCTTAGTTTCTGGTTGTTATGTGTGGCCAGGTATGGGTTGCTCCACACCTAGGAGTATCATCCCAACTCATATTGTATGTGGCTCTTTGTCCAACACAGCAGATCTGTGTCCCCCCATTTGGTCACAAGTGGTATTGTTACACAGAATGGGTTAAAGAAGACCTTTAGATCTGCTGCAAGATCACAAATAGGAAAACCACTTTCAACAGAAATGTTAAAGCCCTGCATATTTTACTTATCATCCTTTAATAGTCCCCCTCTGGGGGACTATTAAAGGATTTCTTATCTTATCTTATCTTAAAAACATAATCTGGGAAGAAATTACTTTTTGATCTCTCAGACAACAAAACTTAATATACAGTGTATTGATTTTGTTTAGAACAAATCCATTATGGTTTTAACATATCAATATGTAAACCCATGATGACAACCAATATTTAAAAAAAAAAAAAATACATCAGGTGAGGAGATTTATTTACTTCCTCTGTTTATCTACTTTTTTCATTTCATTTCATAAAATCTACTTTACGCCCTGGGAAAACCTGCTTCAGTCCAAGGATGTATGACATTTCTCAGTTTCACAAATACTGTTTCTGATTATTCCTATTTTTACATTTAAAAAATTGACTATTAATGTAGTCTCCAACGTTTAGGCTTGTGTTATGAAATACCATATGTGGTATCTACAGCAACAAAATTGCACTTGATGTAGTACTGATGGTTCCCACAAACATCTGGTCCAATTTAATTTCAGTATTTCTGCCTGTATCTGCAGAGACACTGATTTCATTCAGATAATGCATAAGGGATCATGTTATTGTCCCTTTTTCTTATAAAATCTGATCTGAAAGTCTCTTCTTGTCTACTGCAGGTTCTACAGGGCAGACATGCACTCACTGGAATAGACTGAGCTAAAACCAACAACTCAGATTTTACAATATAATTACTGAATGTGCACTATATTAGATGTGATGATGTGACCTTGTCAGTTGTTATTTGGATGAATGAAAATTGACCTGAAGGTTTACCTTGGGTACATCCAATTTAAACTAATCAAATGTGACCTGTAATTTCATTGGAAATCCGATGCATTTTAGGCTCTTCAGTCTCTACACATTTCCTGTTTCTAACCAATGCCTCTGTAGTAAAATAAAATGAACTTTGGGCAGAGTAAAAAAAAAAAGAAAAAAATAAGTTACAGAAAAAATATGGAACAATATTCAAATGTGAATCATTTATGCCTACCCACAGCAAAGTATCCGTTGAAAAACAAGTCAGAAACAGAAGACAGGAAACTCCATTGATAATGAGGTGATCCCCAGAATATGGTGTCTCAAAGCCCTAACTTGCAAGATGCTGCAAGTAGTCAAAAATAACCTTGCATCATTAACTGGAATAAAAAGTAGACGGAAATGTTGCTATTTAAAAAGACTAAGCATCCGCTAGCTTTCCAAACTCGACCTTAAAAGTCCTCAAACACAGCGCGCAATCAAAGCAGACAAACAGTTTTTCTCATAGAAAGAAATACGAGCCAAAAGCAAATAATCTTGAAAACTTTGCATACCTATGCATGTGTAAAATGCCATATGATGCATTAACCTATCGGACATCAAAATAGGTTACCTGCAAACCTACGTAATTACGCAACACTATACTAATCAAGAGAAAATGAACATTTTTTTTCCCCTCGACCTAATGACAACAGACTCACATCAACCCCTTTTCGTTATTTTCAACATTCATCAATAATGAAAAAAAAACTGCTATCAATATTTGGGAGCTGTATATACAGCAAACTGTTTGGTCAACATTAGTTAACTTGAGCTTTAACTGTTGTCTTCTGCAGGATGTACAGTATGCAGACATTGACTATATGGACCGTCAGCTGAACTTTGTCCTGGACCCAGAGTTTAAAAAACTGCCCCAGCTGGTTAACAATATGAGAGAAGAAGGCATGCGGTTCATCTTCATTCTGGTAATGACATTATAGTTTAAACAAGTCTTAATTGTTGGTACATGTGCCATTGCTTTTGGGTTGAAAACTTGTATAGCAATCATTTTATTTCATTGTATTTATTTTTATTACTAATAATGCCGTGTTGTTGGTCCTTGCATACATTTGCATTTGGGACTTTTAAATAACATAACTAATAAAAACTATTGACTGCTTTTCACCTCCACCTGAAGTGCTGTGAAAGTCAATAAATACACACTGCAATGTAATTTATTTCAGCAACGTAGAGTTGTTCATCGGCTGGAAAAGTGAAGCAATGAAAAGTTACAACCAAGAGTAAAATTATTAAATATGTCTACAGCAAAGTATACTTTTGAATTGACCGAAACAGTATTTTACTTGCATTTCTTTGTCTGTACATTTATTTACAGGATCCAGCTATTTCAGGCAACGAGACAGACTATTATCCTGCTTTTGAGAGAGGAAAGGCAGCTGATGTCTTCATCAAATGGCCCAGAGAACTCAGTGATGACATTGTGTGGGGAAAGGTAAAACGGACCTGTTGATGAAAATATACAAAAGACAAAATCATATTTTTCCACATTGTTATGATGTGATTTGTAACCTTTTTTTCTTCTAGGTCTGGCCTGACTTCCCCAATGTCACAGTAAATGAATCTCTTGACTGGGAAACCCAAGTGCAGGTACATTGTTGTCAGTGTCCACTTGTCCATGTGCCTTGTCGTCAGCGTATCAGTAAATCTGCCAGTCTTCTTTTGCGGAAGAGATCTTCAGTTTCCAATATTTCATTTCCTGATTTATTTATTTTTTGATGGTTCCAATTCCAGCGCTACAGGGCATACACTGCATTCCCAGACTTCTTCCGCACTCAAACAGCAAGATGGTGGCACCAAGAAATTGCGGATTTCTATATGAATATAACAAAGTTTGATGGCCTTTGGATTGTGAGTATACTGATGGAGGACATTCCTTTAAGGGGACCAGAATCAGCTTTAATAACAAAGTTTGAACATGTCAGACAGGGAATTTGACTTCGGTTAACACCGTTGGCACCATTGTTGTTCAACGGCGCCATTTTTCCAAAAGAGGATGACACTGGGATGGAGGAGGGAAAAGGGCATCTTCACAATGTGTATAAATACAGTGTCCAGGTGCAAAAAAACACCTCGAAGACTTGCATGTGGGTGTGGGGGGGAATCCCGGCACGGTACATCCAAGTGAGCGCTGCGGCCTTTGTGGCGCTCCAACCTGGTGACTAAGGTGTTAGGGGGGGTGATGCGAGGGGAGCCGGGGAAGGCGTTGAAAATGAGGGAGGTGTATTTATCAGCGTGTGTGTGTGAGCGGTAAGTCTGTGAACTTTGTCCCAGATCTACTCCTCAGCCTTTATCCTCGGTGTTATCAGACGGGACGGTATAGTTCTGATAAAGGTCCACAGGTGTCCTAGTGGGAGCAGAGTGTCTTGTTTTCATTCCTACCAGGGAGATTGTGACTGGAGCGGCCTGCCAAGCCGCCCTGTCAAGGTCAGATTGTAGAATCAACAATTGCATTTGGGTCAGGCAGAATCCAGTAATTTTCCGTCTGCCTTAAGTCTCTGGTTCATCAATGGCGACTCCAAAAAGACGAATTTGTGGTCAATTCCCGCCAAGCCGAGTTTCCAACTTCTCCAGGGTCTTTTCCATCCTACAAATGAGTTCAAAAACTGCAGCTAGTCTGCGATTCTGTTCAATGATCGCATCCAGCTTGTGATTTTGCTCCCCCAACGTTTGAATTTTAGTGTTGGTCGCACAGCTTATCCCTTCAGCCACGTCAGGCAGCTCTGAAAGGGCCAGAACAGCTGTCGACAAATTCCAAATTTGACAATATGCCAGGTAACTGTCAGCTCCAAAAAGCAGAAATCCTGTTATCATAAATCCAATTATGAAGGCATCTTCAACGTCCTCGACCGACAGACATACGATCCTCCAGGGAGTCCATCGTGTATCCAGCAGCAAACGTCCCGTCGGGGCAAGAGGGCTCCCCTTTGCCCTGTCTTGTCTCGTCGAGAAAATTTGGTCAATTGCACTGAGAGACCAGCCAACAAATTCCATGATTGTAGAAAGTTTCGGAGGATGTGAAAAGAAAGGCTCCAAGAGTGACAAGAGAGCGGCATCAGGGCAGATAGGGAGGGAGCGGGAGCAGAAGAGCGTCCGCCTTCACGGAGAGCAGGAAGAAGAATAAACCAGATACATATTCTCCACTCACTCTGGCTGATTTCCCTTTCATTGTCATAATCCGTTCTCTCTCTTCATCTGAAGGACATGAATGAACCTGCCAGTTTTGTCCACGGTACAGTTGACGGGAAGTGCCTTGGTAATCCCCTTCTGGAGAACCCACCATATATGCCACGTAAGAAGCTGTTCCTTGTGTTCTGCGATTATGATAACAAAACGGGGTGGATGTTCTTTAAGGATTTTGTACACCTGTTTTTTTTGTGTGTGTCTGTGTGTCTTTGCACACTTAAGCCCTGGAATCCAGACATCTTGGCCTAAACCATAAGACTCTCTGCATGAACAGCGAACAGATACTTAGTGATGGGAAACGTGTCAGCCATTACGATGTCCACAGCCTCTATGGATGGTCCCACACCAAACCCACCTACGAGTGAGTGATTAAGTCTTCATGTTGTGTTTGTATGTCTTTGAATGTCTTTTGATTTAATCGTCATATTGTTTCGGTGGCATTCACCTGACTTACTAAACTAAATAATGCACTTGACATGATTTCTAACAAGGAAGATATTTATCTATTTTCCCTACTGAGACAAGAATCAACTCCAAGTCTCCCAATCTTGGAAAAATCACACACATAGGGCTTTCAAAAGCCTACATTATCTAAAAAGGAGAACACAGCGCTCTAATAGCAGAGGTATTAAAAGTAAAATTCTGCCCCTGGAGATAAATAATTGGTATCTTCCTGCCAGAAATCTGGTCTCATCAAATCTTTATGATAATAATTGCCAAAGTAGAAGTGCATTGGTCCCTGTAGCAAGATTTTCCTTTTACTACAGGAAGGCAAGACACCGGAGCCAGCTACAGAAAAGCCCTGGGATGCTCAGGACCTGAGCTCTGTTTCAAAGTCTCTTGACTCGTTTAATTTTATTATTGTTGTTCTGAACAATTCCCAATGGTATTTTAGCACATACATTTAATTGGCTGAGAATTTCTATAAGACAGTTCTGGTTTGAAAGGGAGATGATGCAATGGTGTGCGTGCGTGTGTGTGCGTGCGTGTGTACAGAAACCCCTACGTTTTTCCTTTCTTACTGCAGTGCACTGCTGAACATCACTGGGAAAAGAGGTATAGTAGTGACCAGATCCACTTACCCCTCCAGTGGAAAATGGGCTGGACATTGGCTAGGTGACAACGCTGCCAGCTGGGACCAGCTGTACAAATCCATTATAGGTATTTACAGATGTATATGCCTGATAGATTACAGTTTGTTATTCATGATTGCTGATTACAATTTGCTGGCTATATTGCGTGAACTTCAGGATCCATAACAGATCCATAACTTCCTTTTGCCTCTCTTCTGCAGGTATGATGGAGTTCAGTCTCTTTGGCATACCTTATGTAAGTATCAGTATCTGATCTTGGCTTTGATAAGACATAATTTTATTGACGCAACCTTGTCCTTTCTAAAAGGATTACAGCAGTTTGCATGATGTTATTTTGTTTGCTTGACCTGGTGATCAAAGGACATCTTGAAATCCTTTGTGAAGTATGCTTTTAAAAGCCCCACTCCATCCATGACCTTGTGCTGGTCTGTCATCATCTATAAAACTGAATATTAAATGAGTAGTATTTGATTTAGCTTGTACTTTTAAACTTTTGCCTTGGCATGCTTTGATCTGTATGTCCCTTTGTGCTCATTTCTGTCTCTCCCTCTCCTTTGCATAATGTTCTTTCGCTGCTCACCTTCTCAGCGTGCCAAGCAATAATTATAATCTGACCCCTTATTGATCCCCATGTGGAAAATCCTTTGCGTGCCCCTGGCTTAGGTCAGATGCACAACACACGAGGACACTTGAAACAAAACATAGTGCTTGCTTTGACCCAAGTCCCTGTGGGTTGGAGGTGCTCTTGGTAGTCACAGCTGCTTCCTGAAGCTCATATCTCCATACACACTTACTCTCTCTCTCTCTCTCTCTCTCTCTCTCTGTATGTCTGTCGGTCTATCACTGTCTTCCAGACTGGAGCAGACATATGTGGGTTCTTTAACAAAGCTGAGTATGAAATGTGTCTGCGCTGGATGCAGCTGGGTGCCTTCTATCCATACTCACGCAACCACAATGGCAAGGGTAACCCTGTGAGTGACCACAGAAACATGCCATTCTGCACTCATCACTCCACTGTCAGCACACAAATGATACATTCTTGAAACCGTGGCTTTTTAGCTGTAGTGTTTTCCCATTCTTATGCAAAAGGACAGCTAGTATTGAGTCCATCAGTAATAGCTCAACTTGTCAATGATTCTCAGACTTTCAGCTGCAGCTTTGTTGTGACAGAAATGAAGCAGAAAAAATTCCTCATCCACTTAGTTGAAGGAGTACATAGTAAGTGGTTTTTACAGAGAATGTTCTGGAGTTGGATGCACTTGTAAAAATGTTATGGACGTATTCATAAGAAACATGACCGATCCAGAATGGGTGACTGCAGAAAAAAAAGAAGTCTAGAAATACAAACAAAAATGGTATTACATTATACTCAGTACTAGAGTTGAGGGGGGATGGCATCCCCCCTGAAATAAAAACGGTCCAAATCATCCCCCCAGTAAAACTTCCATCCCCCCTTTCCATCCCTTATGTCATTTCATCAATGAATGTGGTTTTACTGCTATTTCAACATTTAGTCATGATCATTACCAGAAGAATAACACTGGAAAAATAACTTGACAATTTTCACCTGTTTCAAGTACATTTTCACTTGAAATAAGTAGAAAAATCTGCCAGTGGAACAAGATTTATCTTCACATTACAAGCAAAAAAATATTGTTCCACTGGCAGATTTTTCTACTTATTTCAAGTGAAAATCTACTTGAAACAGGTGAAAATTGTTGTTTTTTTCCAGTGATGAGTCTTGTTTTAAGTGTAATGAGATTTTTTTTTACTAAAATGAGACATTTTAACTAGAAATAAGACAAATATTCTTGTTAAGATTTTGAGTTTTTGCAGTGATCCATTTTACTTATCCTGTGAAGGACAGAGTCATATTGAAGTTCAGAAAACTGTTTTTTATTGTTGTGTTTTGATGTATTTGATGTAAGCCCAGTGGATATTTAAAGCTTACAGAAGGCTGCATTTAACTGCTGCTATGTCATTCCTGCAGTATTTCTGCCAGTGTTTTGGTCAGTGCTATTATTTGTAATATATTATATTATTTGTAATCAGCACAAATTATCTGTCCCCATATGATAAAATCCACCATCCCCCCTGATTTTCTTTTACAACTCGAGTACTGAGTATACTGTAGTATACTCTCCGTAATAATTGTAATCTTTGGTCTGTTCATTTAAACTACATCTACAACTCTGAAAAGGGAGCTACATGTTCTCAGAGTAAGACCTGATTGAGTTGACCTTAAACAACACCACACTGTGGCGCTCGGTTATCTAAAACTTATTTTAGACTATGGAGTCCAATTTCAACAAACACAGTTCAAACATTTGCCAATGACTCAGTTCCTACTGTTTGTTAAAAATGAAAATTCCCTTCATCTTCTTTGTCAATTCTTCCCTAATTTATGTCTGACAAACAGTAAATATGAACTCACCCAAACACAGAAAAAGATAGACCTGTTTGGCGGTGTGGTGTTGGTGGCATTCACTCTTATGGTGACCTTTAAAACCGTTGGAACACAGCTGAGAAATTCAATAATGCCCGTCCAGAGATCGATACCACCAGGCGAAATTTCTCCACACAAGAGTCTGCAATTCAAGAAGGGATACTGTTTTGTGTGTGGGTGTCTGTGTGGATGGTGTGTGTATGTGTGCTCATGCCTGTGCTTGTCCTTTTTAATGACGTAGAGCGGAGATGAAATTGAATTCTCAAGGTGATCTGAGCACTACTGCGTAACCACCTAACCTCATCTACCCACAGACACTTTTATTCTGATCATTTAATAATGACTTGCAAATAGGTGTTTAAAGATGGGTAAAGGATTTCTAAAAAATCAAAATAAATTGACACTCCGCAGGAAAGGGTGGCACAAAATGACCATTAAAAAAAATAGGAAGTGAGAGTTGATGAAAGAACAGCTTCGATATTTATAATGAATGGAATGATGGAAAATAACACGAGAATAAAGCATCGCAGCACTGAAGGTGCTCGGGCCCTAATAAAGAAAAAAAAAATCCTACAGATACAATAGGGCCCTAAATATGAGGGAATAAATGATTTATGATACACTGGTTTCCCGATTTGTCCAGAGAGTTATACAGTAATGATTAGTAATCATCTTACATGTGACCAGGAGACCCTGTTTGTAGAAAGAAATGTTTCGAGAACTTTGCAAGATCGCTAGCTATATCTTACGTAAAGATGTTATAAGCTTTGAATTTCCTTACAAAGTCATGGTCCCCAGGAAGAACATGTTTTCTCAGGTGTTAGACCAACCAGAAGACAGAAAAAGACAACATACAATGACTTAGCTAATGCTAATTTAACTGTACCTGCAGCAGAGTCCTCTCACTCTCTGGAAGTGTTTCGTCTTGAAATCTTTATCAGCCTGAAATAATTATGGGCTTTTGGAGTTATTCTTGGTGAAGAGCTACTCTGGAGGTATCAACAATTTAAAATAAAATAGCTGGAACCTATCATTGTATGGCCAGTTTGATAGACAGTTTTAATCGCTAACCCTGATATTGATGGGATTTATCACAGGTTGCTACTTGCTGACGTAACTGTTGGATGGGTTGCTTAAACTATAAAAAAATATATATGCACATATATTTTTCTGGTCAGTAGTAGCTATAGAGATTATAATAAGAGAGTGTAACCTCCAGTGTGCTTAACAAGACATATGAGAGTAACATACTAGTACCACAAACCAGGCAGGAGGCCACACAAGGTCAGCTCCAGTGAAGAGAGAAATAGAGAGTTTTTTGCAGAGTCATTCCCAGCGCTCTGTCGTGCCACACACAACTTTCAATGTTGACCTCCAACAATTTCATTGCACTACCAATATACTGCATTGTTCACAGTCATATCAGGGCAAAATTCATTAAACTAGATGTATTTCCACGAAACAGCTGTGCAGTCATATTGGAGTCATGTATATTGTTATTCACTCAAAGATGCATGTTATTGTAGCCCAGTATCTTTTCCTTTACTCGTGTGAGCTGGACAACGCAAAACTGAATGTCAAAGGTTTATTGGACAGGGTTAGGGAACACATTCTGGAGAAATAAATGAAAAGAACAACCAGGAAAATGAGCCAAAAAGATGGAGGGCTGGCATATCCACATTCTTCTTTGAAGCTTGTAAGTAGAAGCGCACACAAACTGTCACAAAGCTCTGCGCAACTAGAAATGTGGCCATAAATTGGGCAAATTCAAAAGATGGATACCCTGTCAGCTTCTCCCTCTTCCCGCTTCTCTTCATCAGTTGCTGCTCTGGTTTCACACAGATGAAAAGTCTACCTTCAGGGTCCAGCAGACAGTGGCGTAACTGTCATATGAGATTTGTGTGACTGAAAGTCATAAAGTACAAACTCAGTTTTTGCTTTGTACAAAATCTAGCTTTTGATTATCCCATTCCTTACTCGGTAAAAACGTCATAACGTCTATTTGCAACAATAAACACTGAGCCCAGAATTAATTAACCTTTTTTTTTATGTTGTTGGGTTGTGGTTTTTTATCTATTGTGTCTGAATGGAATTTTAAACAGGACAGTTTCTTAAATACAAATTATAAATATTATTAATAATGATAATAATAATAAAGATTAATTTGAATTTAATTCAAATAAATATTTGTTTACTTTTAGAAGGTGCTGTCTATCTCTCAGGATCTCCCATCACTGCTTTTGGCAAAAACCACCCAGCGTTATTCTGGATTCCTGTATGTCAATCACTTCATGGCTGGGTCACAAATCAACATGACAAAACTAGCAAAAGTTGATATCATGGCAGTTGATATTATGGTAGACGTAACTAAGAGAGTCAAGGAAGTAATGATGGGAGAGAAACCCGGAAAGAGGAGAAATTAAGGAACGAGATGGAACAAGAGTAGATCTAAATCTCAAAAGAAACTTAAGGGGGATTTTAACTGAATAGTAACATATTCAAAGGAGTCCAATTGACCATAAGACATTTTCTTGCATTGGAAGCTGTCCTTGAACAGAGTGGCAACTCCGCCTCCTGTCATGTATTCTTGCTTCACTAAAGAAACTAAAATTCTGAGGTATACTCAATAAGAACTTCTGTACTATTATCCTGACTTAACCAAGTTTCAATTAAAAACATAAAATCAAGGTTGTGCTTGTTAATAAAATAATTGATTAAGAAAGATTTGCCAACCAGAGACCTGATATTTAAAATCTCCTTAAAAGGAGACACTGGCGAGTTTCAAGGATAACACGCTATACACTGCTATGGCAGATTTAATTTCTCACCAGTTTCATACCTTTTCTGTTACCTATCATCACAGGGATAGAGAAAGCTGATTGAACTCCATGGGGCCCTGACTTTTCCTGGGACAGAGCAATGTTAATATTGACATCACAGCCTGGACCCGGCACATATCAGTCAGACTCACTGATAAGCTGGTTCAGAGGAGGTGGCGGGGGTGGTGACTTTTGGTTGACTGCTGTTTCGAGGTGGTGGTTTGGGAGGGGTTGGGTGATGTGGGGGGTTAAATAAAGGATTTTGGCATGGTGTTAGCTGGATTCCAATATTTACAAGGCTCTTCATCCTGTCAGTGAATTCCAGAAGTGGGGAGTCCTGACTCCCTGGAGAGAGAAAGCTGGATGGGCTCTGGGGGGAAGTGAGGGTTGGGTGTCTCCTGTTGGGGCTTGGTGAGACTCCCCTCGTTGGGCTGTTGGGGCTGGTGGAGAGAGGATGAAGATGATGACCCTGCAGTTTTTCTCTGACTCTGCTGTCCTCCATGGTCATTCCTTATCTCAGCATCCTCACCAGAGCGCCGTCTTATCGGTTGTTTTGGAACATACTGCCTCTTGTCCTTGACGGGGGCTGCTTGTGGCGCAAATGAAAAAAAATGCTGCTTCTTAGCAAACATAATTTAGTGACAACCAGGTTGTATCCTTAGAGTACCTATTTTTTTTCCTCCTTTTTCTTTCGCCCCAGCAGTCAATACCATATGTAGCTAAAATTGCAGCTCCAATTGTAAACCGTTTTGTAATAAAATCAAAATAAGATCATATTAAATACATTTTATTATTTACGAATCATAATAATAATCATGTCACTGAAAACATTGCTGAAATTGTGGAAAATATGCCAATGTCCTCAATTGGCCTCTTTATTTAGACTATTATAGATCTATAGACAGTTTTCTTAAAAATGACACAAGGTTGCTATATAATACACACAGAAGAGCAGAGTATTGATATCACAAGAGATTATTGAGCTTTGCACTATGAAGGCACTAAAACGAATTCCCCCAGTAAAATCAATACATACAGAAAAATATATCAGTTCTCCAATTCTTCTGTATGAACTGAACACTAGGATTTCTGTGTTGACTCCTTATTTGGAATACAATGCTTAACTGACAACAAAGTTCACTGGTGGAGTTTGGCACTGTATTAGATACACAAAAACCCATCCATATAGGTAACCAACCAAATTCACACACGTTCAGTAGCTACTACTATAACTGTGTCCAATGTGCCAGAGCAGAACAATATTTGTATTGCATTTATTCACAGAGATATGGCTTAATACACAGGCGTCTATTAACAAGATAGAGCATCTTCTGAGGTGTTGAAAAAAAAAATGCAGTCATTAGTCCAGAATCCTTTTACGTTTGTCAGGAATGGTTTCATGAGGACCCAAACGCAGGAGAGCGGGAATTCACAAAAAGCAGGATTTATTCAACAAAAACAAAAACGCTGCTGAGCAGGATAATAAAAGGGACCAGGAACATGAACAAGAAAACTGACAAGGAGAACATGGAGGGAGCAAACAGTACAGACCGACCAGGAGCAGGGGAAAGACAAGACTAGATATACACAAAGGATAACGAGACACAGGTGCAGACAATCAGGGCAGATGGAAAACAGGAGGGTCAAGAGAACTGATACTCAGGGACATGGGCTTACAAAACAAAAACAGGGAAATGTCAAATCCTGCCAACGTTGTGTCTATCTGTTTTTCTTTCGTACACACTCATAGAGCAGTAAGATTAATTACTTTCCAATGACCACATTTGATTTTATGGTAATAGGGAAGGTTAATGAGAAGTTACGCAGGTAAAACTACTGGGTCTCCACATAATTACATCCCTGTAATTTTCCCTGGAAAATTTAATAACAATCTGGTAAATACCTTGGGTCATAAGATAATAGAAATGTTCTGCATTCAGTTATGAGCTGTAAGGCCTATAGTCATTAACCACAAAGCAACACTGAATAATCATGATCAAATATCATCCAGAAAAAGCTGGGAAGAAATATTATCATCATCAGTGGCTTTGAGGATTTCAATGAATGGATCGCATTATTTAAATTTTTTTGAAATCACAATTACAATTACAATTACAAAATTGCAATGCATGACTAATCAATTGAATACACTAAGAAGAGAAGATTTGAAATCCACATTGTATTGGTAAAGTGTGTTTCATAAATTAAATTCAAAAGAAAAAGCTAAAGCACATAATTTTTACAAAATGTACAAATCACTGCGTTCTTGTTGATAATCTCGTCTTCTTTCTTTTTATACATAAACTTGCCGTTCAAAGGCCCTAGCAAAGATTTGCTCGCCTCGCTCTCCTGAGTCGCGTCCACGTCTGTCACCCTGCTCTGTTTGTTTGACTAGCAACGCAGGTGGGAGGTGACCTGCCACTGCCAAGTGGCCTACGGGTCCCTCAATGGGCCAAATTTAAAATACTCGCGCATTTTGTCACTCATGATTAATTGCGTTAATTTTCATAACAAGTTAATTAGCAGTGTAATGAATTAATCTAATTAACGCGCTAAACTGACAGCCCTAGTCTAAATTAAATTGTATTTCTGAAATGCATGTAAAATCTTAATCCGACTGAAATCGAACTAGACCAAACTTCTCATAGTCTGACTAACTCTCAGATAATGTGATTCAGGGCTCTCAAGTTTTGAAGTTTTCTTGGAGTGCGCAGAGGAATGTTTATCTTCTAGTGTCCCATCAAAAATTATATTTTCTGATTGGCTGATAGGTCAGTAACTCCAGACAGCTGCTCTGAGCTGAGAATTCAGTATTTCGTAGAGGAATGCTCCATTGTAAGAAAAACCCGTCTCCACTATTGAACATGAATGTTACGCCCCGGCAGAAGCCGCTAAGTTGTGTTGTCTTCCTGTTCTGCAGTTCGTTCCTAATGAATACTACTGCAAAGTGAAAAAACAAACGAGTCTCCTGACTCTTATTTCACACAAACACTCACACAGTAGCGCCGTCTACTGTTGTTTGTAAGATAGGCTGTTGGAATTCCTGTCCAGTGAAGTTAATTTCTCTTTGTGAGAAATGCCATGTGTGGCATGAGAGTGTCAAACTTGTTGAAATGCACCCGCCTTACGCTCAATGCATGAGACTGGAGAGCCCTGATCCGCTTGAAGTTGCGCTAATTCCTGCATATAATATAATGTTCAAACTGGGCTGGAAATGGCCTACACCGAATACAGGACATACAAATCGTTCTGGTATGTGGCATAATGCATCATCCAAAAAAATACAATGCTAACAATCTAAAAGAGGGCAGGAATGCAGATTTTGAGGACTTTAATATAAATCAATTTGCTGCATGAGGGTGTATACTGGGACAAAGAAAATAAACAAAGAACAATGTAATGGACAAAGATAAATGGGCAAATTGAGCTGTAGCTATAGCTACCAAAGCCTAACTGAACTGAACTGATGTAGCCTACAGTACATGGGTGTACTTGACCATATTGGTTGTAGTCCTCACTGCAGAAAATTAGCAAGAACTTTTGCACTTCTGGCATGCAACAAATGAGCAGCTGTATTCTGTCTTCATGGTTGGTTACAAAAAAGTCATACAACATTTCCATCAAAACTTACCATGGCCAGAATATGTCTGGGTTTCTATCTGTTGGGAAGTTGGGACTATTATGCACTTCTCATACGGTCGGCTTGACTGGCCCAACTCTCCAATATGCCCACTGCTACAGTTCTAAATGAAAGTGTTCATTAGTCCACATTATCAAACACAAATGAATAGATTAAAAAATGTAAAAAAACATCTGCCAAAATACCTTCTTCAAATATTTGTTTGTCATAGTAAGCGATGAAATTATAAAGAATTGGCCTCATTTCATCGCTATTAATTTTTTGGTTATTGTATTGTCTTTTTCCGTCAGAGACAAGATCCTGTCGCTTGGGACGCCAAGTTTGCTAATGCATCCCGTGATGTCATGAACATCCGTTACACCCTCCTGCCATACCTCTACACACTGATGTTTGAGGCACATACTAAAGGAAGCACAGTGATCAGACCACTGTTGCACGAGTAAGCGTCGATACACAACACACTCAGCTCTTCTCTTTCCTGCTGATGTCATGCCTTCCATCATTAAGTGCAGTTACTTGATCAAGTAAAGTCGTTATCACTAGCATGTGTCTTGCGTTGTAAACCATGGCAGGTTAAGTTGTTGCTGTTGCTGAAGTACATAAAAAAATTGTTGTTGGATTTCTTTTAAAAGCAGCAACTCCCATGAGATCAACACGTCAGAGGGACTTTTTTTTATATAATCTTAACAATAATTTTTTTTTTAAAGTGAAAGGGCTTCCCTGCTATAAGAGCTGCTGCTGAAAGCCCCCTTCAGCAATCAACTTCATTTCTAGTGAGATTACATAGAGACCAGTTGTGGGAGTGTGGCTCACTTGGAAACTCCCAAGTGACAATGGGGGAAGCTGTATGAAAGAAAATGCATTTATTTATTTTAAGAGATTCTGAGAAGGTCACAGATGATATTTTAAGGGGTTGCCAGGATGAGTCCGTCAGGGTTATTTGGCTTGCATCTTCAAACCACTGACTGCTGAATGAACACTTGAACAGTCATCAGGACTAAGGATGCTTGCGTGAGTGTTGGGAACACGCTTTTTCAACCTGAAAAATTGGCTTCCTGGTTTTCTGTGTGTCACAGGTTTGTGACTGACAGGATTACGTGGGGCATCCACAACCAATTCCTTTGGGGACCTGCTCTACTTATCAGCCCCGCCCTGGAAAAGGTATGTTTAAACATTTGCATGCAATTCCATTTTGTAATTATTATCATTAGGGATTTCCTATCAGAGCTCCTCCGGAGGCCTGGTGGGTTGTGCAGTTCCCTCCCTGTCTGAAGGTCCCCAGTTTGATTCCTGGCGGTGTGAGGTTTTCCCTGCTTGTGGGGTTCCGTCAGGAAGGGCCTCCCTTGTAAGAAGAAATCTGTATGCAGAGTATGAAGCTTTACTGTGGCAACCGACTCCCTCAAGGGAGGGACGTAGCCTAAACAGGAGTATTTAAACTTGCTCGCTATTTATTATCCAGTTAAAAAATCTTTTTAAACATCCCCTCAAAAGTTATATGTCTAATTAATTTTAATTCATATATTCTGGTTTGAATTTGTTTTAACTGACTTTCTTACTGACAGGGACTCAGTGAGGTGCGTGGCTACCTTCCTGCTGCTCGTTGGTATGACTTCCACACGGTACGTAACTGCCAGAAAATCATTTAAAACCTGCTAATGTTGCTCAACTGTACTGCTGATGCATAGACTAAGATACAATTCTAACTAGGTATACAGCTGATACCACAGACACAATATTCAATTCAGTTTATTTGTATAGTGTCAATTTATAATAATAGTCCAATTGCATTCAGTGCAATTCAGTCTGATGATAAACCAATTCCTTCCAATCCTTTTCAAATTTCCATACTGGATGGATGGATGGATGGATGGATGGATGGATGGATGGATGGATGGATTAGTTTAGGCGGAGGATATACCACAAAAAAAAATCTAAACTAACATTTCAGGAATTGATTAAATAAATAACATTTGCAACCCCAACTCTGGTTAACTATTTCTGCTCCATTAGGCTCGGGATGTTGGAGTGCGTGAGCGATGGCATATGATGCCAACACCTCTGACCCATATTAACCTTCACATAAGAGGAGGATACATCGTACCTTGGCAAAAACCAGAGCGTAATACATTTTTAAGGTAAGTGAGCTAACACTGCTGACACAATGTGGCAGCTCATAGTGAAACCACAGGCAGTACTCTTTGTAAAAAAGAAAAGAAAGTTAATAATGTCCAAATGAGATTTGAAATATTTGTAGCTTTTTAGTTTTGTCAATTTGTAAATCAGAGAAAAAAATTACAGCCAGTGACTGATACTTATGTTGTAAACTGAAAAAAAAAAAGCTCTGAAAAATGATCATAATCACTGAAATACGAGTCAACTTCTTTAATCCAAACATGTCAGGCTTGGAAATTTTTGAAAAATACTGTCAAGTGTTTTATAACAAATGCAGCCCGAGAGTCAGTGAGGTACAAAAAATTCACTACTTTTTACTTAGACCAAAATATTTCTGTTCCAGGGTACATTTATCATCGCTGTATTAGAATGTTTCAGAGAACCTTTTTTCCACAAACTCATTAAAATGACTGTCACCTGTGAATGTTGATGTGGGTTAAGAAAGCAGCAGTGAGAATGAGAGACTGTTCGACCGGCGGTGTGGTGATCAGGTGGATCCTCCCAGCAGGAATGTTGATGTATGTGTTCTCAGCAGCAAGTATAAATATACATTGTCCTTTAGCAAATTGCTTTAATCCTGTTTCAGTCGCAAGAATCCCCTAGGACTGATCGTTGCCCTGAGTGACAGTGGAACTGCTGAAGGATCGTTCTTTTGGGATGATGGAGAAGGAATAGGTGAGTGAAAGGTCACTTACCCAAGACTGACTGTGATTTCAACATTTATGTCTTTATTTGTGACTAGGGCTGCAACGATTCGTCGACGTTGTCGACAAAAATCGATAATCAAAATTGTCGACAATGAATTCCATTGTCGACAATTGTCGCCAGACGTGTTTTTCCAACGGAGTGAGGCGTCTCACTTCAATACAATCTCTGTCGAGTCGCGCATGCACGACAATGTCTGAGCGCAGCTGCGGGTAATAAAACTTTGATAAAAAATAAAATAAAAAGTTTGGGAGCATTTTAGCCTCGATACGGTGAATAATAAGATGACTTGCAAGGTTTGCAAAGCCGACGTTGCTTTTGACGGGAGCACGTCGGTAATGCATTTGAAGAGAAAGCACGTCGGAGTGCTGAACGAAACGCACTCGCCTTGGTAAGATATTAAGTGTATTTTGGTTTTAACGTTATGCCTGACAAAGTATTAAATTAAGTCAGATATTTGGAGAAACTGCGTTTAGTGTCTGTGGCGCATCTTGGAAGAGAAACGCACGGGACCGCAGTCGGTCAGCAGCATTCTCTCCCTCCAATGTAATGGCCAAGCGATTCATTTGTTAAATTAATTCGTTTCATTCTAAACTTTGTTTATTTTATGTTATTTATTAGTATTATTTGAGCCACTCACAGCTACTCTCGTTGCTATAACCTCAATAATTGATGCAGCGCGAAAGGCGAAAAAAGGCTTGTGCGCTGATGACAATGATGGATTTGCATCTAACTTTCAGTCAGGTGCCTATGAACTGTCAATTATCCATCAAACTCCACAATGATCATGTTAACATTAAATCAGATAGATTTGTCTGGACTTTTCTCTTGCGGGACGGGAGAAGACACTAAATCAATGCATCTTATTGTGCGCCGTGCAGGCATGAATTCATGAGTTTTGCGGGAGGGGCGGGAGTGGAACACACACGTTGCGGGCGGTAATGGTCAGAAATGCAGCGGGAGCAGGATGAAGAAAACAGTCCCGCTATAGCAGGGCTCTAGTGCCATCTTTCTTGTGTTTATTATCATTTGCCACATAATTAATGTAACCTAGTCGACTATTAAAATAGTCGTTAGTTGCAGCCCTATTTGTGGAATGGGTATTCTCGATGCTAAAAAAATTACTTCCCCAACTCTTTCAATCAAACCTCCATACACAACATACACTCAGACTTGTATATCATGTCATGTCTTTTCAAAGTAAGTTTCTGGATTATAGTGCATAAACTTTGTGCACTGGCCTTATTGAATTCTTGTTCTTTCTTTAACAACTTTAACAACTTTCAATAAAGCTTTTTCTGATTCTGATTCTGAATTTCTTTGCTTGTGTATGCGAAACAACTTGTTCTCAACTTTTGAATAGTTATACAATAATAAAAGTGAATACGAAATATACAGAAACAGTACAACCCTACCCCAAAACCACACTGAGATCCCATTTAAAAAAATATATATATCATTTGTGAACATTTGGGGATTTCAAAAATATTGACAATGTGACATTTTTGCTATCCATTCTTGTGGATCATTTGTTTAAAAAAAATGTAAAATAAAAAAAATGCAAATTACTGTGCACCATGGGAAATAAGCACCCTCATTTTTATCAATCCCCTTCATCCCTCTGGGGTGCTGAAACACACACAGAGAAACACTTTTTCTTCATCTATTTTATTTATTCTTAATAATCACAGACTGTATTATTTTTTCTTATGTTCGTGCTGAATGCTTCATATACAAATCATTAAGTCCCAGATAACAGAAAGATGCAATTCCCTTTAGTTTTGCACCTTGGCATCAAAACGAAAGGCTGGTCCCTGGGGATAAATTCGTATCCTTGCACACAAATTCACAGTGGTAAAACGCTAGACTCATGCAGCTTAACATGAAAATGTGGAGACAGATACAGCGATTATCAAACACATCCTCTGACATTGTGTAGTAAAACATGGTGCTGATGTGGTAAGCCAAAAAAAATAATAGGTTAGTGTTGAACCTGGTAAACATGCTTGGTGTTAAAAGAATGTCAAGGATAAAAACAGGCTGGAAAATAAGATATTTTAAGATCCACATGTTTGTCTTAAAACCTTTAGGGCAGTTTTATGAAAAGTTTTGTTATTTGGTGAAAAAGTTCACCTTTCGCTATCGCACTTATCCTTTCACACACACACACAGTCACTCGTTCATGCTGACTCACTTGCTCTCTCTCTCACATACACACGCGCGTTTCTCAGACAGATTCAGTCTCTGAAGTGCTTCTGTGAGAAGATACACTCCTTTGTGAATGGCATGTTTGAGCTGGGAATGAGATAGATAGCGTTTTAGGAATTCAAAGAGGGACAGAGAGAGGAACTATTACAGTAATTCCCTCTGTCGCTGTCTGAAGATGCATCCTCTTCTTTTATCGTGTCCCTTGTTCTACCCTTTTGGATATCCTTGTCCATCTTCAGTGTACTCTTCTTATGTCTGTTCTTGGTTAGTAAGCACTGACATGTTTTTCTTTTTAATTCTGGATTTTATTTTCATTTCAGAAGGTCAGATATGCACTCTGCTGTTAGTCAGACCATTTGATCTTAAATTTACTCACTCTATAATGAGTTATTCCCTCCCACATTCAGTCAGTAATGTGTTTATTCCCTCATCCAGCCAGATAATTACTTCATACAGTTAAGCAGCATCTCTAGTTGTCTTTTGCTCAAAATCATTTAAGTCATTTGCTCACTTAAATCAGCCACGACTAACCTTTCCACAGTAATGAGTTACATTGCTTAACACATGGATATACCAAATCAGGTCATTTATTTGTCTATTGAGTCAGAGAAATTCAGCTCAAACCTTTTCCCAGACTTTCTATCCTTACACAGTGTCATTCATTCAAGAAGTCGGACATTTACTTTCCCTCTGCACGTTTCTGTATGTCATTTATTTACTTTTGTTTTCTCCCGTCAGACACGGTGGCGAGACGCCAATATCTTCAGACCTACTTTACTGCTCAATCGGTGAGTTCAAGGGCCAACTAAATGTCACTGCTTCCTTTTCTTTATCATGATTTTGTTATTTAGGTGATGCAGACCGACAGCACAGCAAAAGCTTTACCAGTCAACATGCTTTTTGGGCAAATTTCCAATATTAACTCCTGGAACACTTAGCAGAGACCATCTAACTCAGGGGATGGTGATTTGAATTTAACGTTTTGCTCTTTTGGCTGAGATAATGTTAATCCTTTAAAAAAATCTTTGCATGTATCAAAATGACATCCAAAATGTGTTTGATTAAATTATTTAATAACGGCAGTATTACAACATTGCTAACAGAGATTAGTTTTAATTATTATTTGCAAAACGCACATTTTTCTGAAGCCATTCTGGGGTAGATTTAATTTGATGCTTACCATTATTGTCCTGTCGGATCACCCCACATCTACTCAGCTTCAGCTGATTGACAGCCACCCTGATATTATCCCGTATATTTTTCGGAATTCTTTTTGTTTTAAATGCTGATGGCAAGTGGCCCAGGTCCTGAGGCTAGGAAGAAACCCCAAATCACCAAAAATATCAACATTTGTTTCATCAGTCCATAAAACATTTTGATCAATGTGGTGCTCAATGCAACAATGTTTAAGTTTGGAGATGAGCAGCCTCCTCTGTGGTGAGACCTTTTTTTCTCTTTTGTGAGAAATGGTTCACATCAGCAAATCCTTCATATTAACAGCAAACTTGAAATGTCTTTTATCAGTCAAAGTAGCACTAAACCACACCCCCAAACTCATTTCATTAATCAGAGTCCAATTAATGAAATTGAAGTCAATGGTGTGCAAACCACTGACTTCAAATAGCTTTTGCGTAATTAATCTGCGGGTTCACGTTTTTCCTCCTCCAGCACATTGAATGTTTAATCAGTGTGCTTAATAAAGACACAAGAAATAATAATTGACTGTAACTATAGGTAATTTGGTGTATTGGCTAGTCAACTTGTAGATGTGAGAGATGTTAGTGTAATAGCATCAAGTATTACATATATTATTAAAAGACTCAATATAAACGTGTGTTTGGCTTTTTATTAGCACACAGCTGTTTAGTATTTCTGTGTCTCATGAATGCCATGGTCACTCAGAGGTGACTGGAGCGGAGCAGCTGTGTTTATGTTGATGTAGAGCACAGTTGGTTTCTGCCAATTATTCTAGTGGGAGACTACATTTACATTTTTAATTTCTGTGCTCAAACAACCTCTCATAACAAAATGTAACACGGAAATAAATATGGCAATAATTGGAAAAACCCAAAGTTCATTCTGAAACAAAGAAAAAAAAAGACATACTGATATTATGTTTTAGGCACTTAAATTGTGAGGATTATTTCATTATCCATTATATTCATACAAAATTCTGTCAGACCAGAAAGAAATAAGTCATTATTTGGTGTAACCAACATTCAACAATTAGTTATTAATTACTGAATAGATCACAATCATGTGTTTTCAGAAGAAATGTATCCAGATTTATGATGTTGACAACCATTAAGGAAAAATCTCGTAACTGAAGAATTGTTTACAAAAATAATTTTCTTGCTGTTCTTATTAAAGAATTGTTTTCCTAGATATAGGCTCTCATTTATTACGAAACATATTTTTGAGGCTGAAAAATAATTGTTCAATTAAATTCATGCACTCAGATCCAAGATGTCAAATTTCAGATTGATTGTGTTTAACAAGTATTTTATCAGCTGTGAAAACGAAAAAAGTATAGTATTTGTCTGGACAGAGTGGAAAGCAAGTTTTTACAAAGTTCTGTGACATAGTGTGGACATGGTCTTTAAAGAGGTTTAGTATCCATACAGCAGATGAACCAAAGTCCTTAAAAGCAGTGTTAGGGGAAGCCACAATTCCACAATTGTCACAGATACATTTCGAACAATATGTTTTGTGAGGTTCCTCCAAGATAGTCTAGGTAGGAAAGATTATGGTGCTCCCTAATGCAAAAATGGGCACTGAATTGCAACCTGCAAACTGATCAATACAGCATCAGCTAGTGTCAAACCATCCAAAACTTATCCACACTTTTATGATTAGTCATGACACTGCCAGCCAATTTATAAAAAGGAGAAAATAGAGATAACAAACATGACGTTTTTTTTGGCTTGTTTTGTTTTCTGATGACCTTGCATGTGCAAAAAATAGATCTCTGTTCGTCTGTGCTGTCACTGCACCCAGTATTTAAGGTGCGTACAGATTAATGCCTTAATTCTAAGCTAAAGAAGAAAATGTTTACCGCTGCGTTTGCTTTTTTGCCACGCATAGAACCACTGACACACATGAGCACACATTTAATCATAAATAAAGAATCATACACATACATGCACACACATCCACAGTGTACACATTCAGTTACCATGGCCAAACATCTGTGGCTGTCCTCTGCCTACCATCGCGATCAATCCAATGCAATTTCACACAGCGATAAAACAGTATCTGGCAGCAAAAGACAAAGGGAGCAGGAGAGGAAAAGAGTTCTTTTTCTTTGTGTCTGTGGCTGTAAATGTGTGAACAGGCAGATGTGAGAAGATTAGAATAAGTGGGGCAATGAGGCCATTGCGGTCTGGCAGATTGGTTTACGGTATCCTGTTTTTGATTGGTTACATTAACACATGTGTGCATGACATGTGATCATCATGACGACAATTTATTTTAGTCCTTTGCTTTTTTCAATGACATGAATTAATTTGTAACCAATGAGTGCTTTTGTGTACATATTGTGTATATTTATGGAGGGAGATATTTATCTTTCACTAAAGGATGCATCGTTGGAATCTCATTGACGAACAATCAAGAGGAAAATTGTGGCAAAGCACAAAAAATAAATCCAGCTAAGATGGTGTCTATCAGATTAATAATATGTAATCATATGTATTGAAATGTAAAAGTTTATTAAAACTGAGCAAAAGGATATTATATGTAACAGAGGTGGAACTATTACTTCCCTCTGAACGCAACTGGAACGTAAAAATGAAGACTTTTCTGCCCGACACACAGGTTCTGCTGTTAGAAAAAATAATGGATAAATTACAACAAAGTAATATTTTTATGCAGCTATAAAAATCACTCAGATTTTCTTGTGTATTAATAACTCTGTTTGTAATAATCTTACAATTTGTTTATCTCCACCATTTTTCTTCTAGAATGAATTGTCCAATCAGGTTGTCTTCAATGATCTGGCTGTTGCTGATCAGCTGACCTTGGGTGTGGTGAGGGTTTGGGGTGCAGGCACCGTCTCAATCACAGAAGCCACCTTAACAGATTCAGCTGGAAAAGCGCATCCACTGGTTCCACAGCACAACCTGGAGACTCAGGTCAGAAGAGATTTGGAGTGCTCATTGTTTAACCCCCATATTGATCATATGTCTCTGCCATTGCCTTCATTTCTGAGGAGCTATTTGGTCTCTTTCTGTTAGGCTGTGTCAACACAATCAAGCAAAAATGGTCAAGCAGAATTTAATGGAGCTTGAGTGAGGAAGATCCCATTAAAATTTAGTGGTGGCTACAGTTAATTTAAATAAGTTCCAACTTAAAATAATCGTATTTTATTATGTTTTACACTTTTGTGTGTTCTCTGTTCCCCTCCCCCACAACCAAAAGCTTCCACCATGAGTTAATTTTCATTTGAATACATTTTTGATTTATTATTTAAGGTTTCAGTTAGATTTCAGACTTTTTGGAATTTATTTAAAGCCTTTTATAGTTTAACACAAGGACATCAGAGTGGGGTCAGTATTGATCAAAACTGGGTATTAGCTCAAGGATAGCTTAACGAGAGATTGATTATCTTGCTGTAATAATATTCCCAAAACATGAGTGAAGTTCATTTAAAAAACAAAAAACAAAAAAAAAACAACTTTGCAGTAACATACACAGATTTAACTTGGGAAGTTTTTATCCAAGACCAAATGAAGAGATGAGAAAGCACACTATCCACTGTTGTCATCCCCTTTTCCGTCAAGGTTGTGTGCTACATTCAGCACATTTATCAGAAAAACGAAAATTAAAGCGACTCCGATTCCACAAGTAATAGCAGGTGGAAAAGCCCAGATTTTCAAGATATATACTGAATTGGGAGACAGAATGACAGAAGCCAACTGAGAGGGCAAACATTTTGTGAATATATGCGCATCTTGGGGACACAAGGATATAGGACTGTCCCAGAGGGACAAAGGATACATAACAGATGGTGGAGAGGGAGGAAATAAGAGAAAGGGAAGTAGGGAGAAAAGATGGTAGAAAGAGGGCAGAGAGGAACAAGAGAAGGGGACTAAAAAATGACAGTGTGCGCATAGTAATAAATGGCTTTTAAACGCGTGACAATCCATTCTTCTTGTTACAGTAAGTATTGTCTGCAAGGGTAACAACTTGAAAAAAATCTGTAAGCTGTGAGGTAGGAGAGCTAATTCTGTCTCATGAAGATGTTTTATCCTCAAGAGATATAAATCTGTTCTTTCGTCTTTTATAGTGTATTTTCACATGTAAAGGAAATACCTTGGCTTATTTAGACGTTGCCAAAGAGATAATTTATGTTCAAATTGTATAAAGAAAACTATATACAATACGCCAAATGGAGCAGGTTCTGACCATTTATTTGTCCAAGTATTATTGATACTCAGGCTTGCTGTGCATTAACATGGAGAAATTAAGAATATGAAGAACATTTTAGCATCTTGGATCTTTTTTTTTTTTTTCTTACACGTACAGAGTCATTTGCAGGACTCTAGACTGATGAAGATCTAAAGCTGATATAAACACAGTAACATCATCATACTTGTATCTCTTCTCCTTCTTCCTGTAGGAACTGGCTATGGATGCTACATCGATATCTGTTCCAGTGCATCTTCCTTTTACCATAGTTTGGAAGGTTACGGTCTGAATGCAGTTGGATTTTTGCTGGTAAACAATAAATACATCTGTACATAATGGATGATTAAAATGAAATTTGTTATTAAGGAAATTCAGTCAAACATAGCATATTTAATGTTTTTATCTAACATTAGTGTCGACTACCAATTTAATGTAATTTCTAACTGTTTCTAACTCTTTTTCTAACTTGCTTCAAAGTAAACCTGAAGACACATACGATGCAGATGTTTTTGCCATTGTGCTCAATGCAGATGTGCTAACTACTAAAGTCTGTTATACTTTCCAGTGATGGCTACCTTGGTTTCCAAGTTATTACAGTAAAGAAGCACCAATACGAAGATTATGTCATTCATTCTTTTTTATATGTAAATGTCATCCAAATAAAAGGCTTGATGAAAACATTTTAAATCTATTGTAACCAGAAGACTAAATTTGCAATTAAGCTATTTCAGTTGTAATTGTGATTAATAATTAAAACATTGAGAGAACTAATACAATTTTAACTCAGTCTCTGTATTTGAGAGTATTTCTATGTTAAAAAATAATATTTATTAGATTTTCTGATATCCTCAAGTAATGCGTGTTTGTTTCTGCCCCATTTATATTTTTAATCTAAACTTTTCAGATTTAGGTATATGTGTAGGTTCAGTGCTTACAGTCCGTCTTCAAGTCTTTGTTTTGTGAAGTACTTCTGAAAAGTTAGTATCTTTCCTGCATTAGACATTAATCCGTGTGCTGTCATTTTGATGAGGCATTTCTATATCTGATGGGGTAACCCAAGCTAACAATTAGAAAAGGATCAAGGGAAATATATTTTTTCCACCTAAATTAAGTCAAAGGGTAAAAATGATTATTGTTTGTGCAAGTGCCTCATTGTGGATCAGCTGAGTCGATCAGGAATGGTGTCAGACAGTATAGCTATTATTCAGCCTACAGTAAATGTGATTACATCAATTTACCCATGTGCACGGTCATATCTACTGCAATTACCACGCTGCCTAAAGAAAAGTAGTGTTACTTCAGAATGGTGGATCTGTGATTTTTCTTTTCTGTAATTGAGTCCAATAAGTACACATTTGACCTGAATCCTTCCAAGCTATACAGTATCTAAAACTTGAACTGCTTATGCTTTGAATAGAGAAGTTTAGACTTTTACAAAGCCCAAACTTATTCATGCAGAAACTAATTTAGCAAGTGATATGTGGCATTCTTCCTGGATTCCTACTCAAACAATGCTGCAGGTGGAAATATGAATAGAGAAGACTCAGACAAACAATACTTTTTTAAAAAACATTTTTTTTAAATCAGGGCATTGTAAAAAGTAATATTTCATCTTAAGTTATGAAAAAAATTAAACAGGAAAACCCCCCTGATATATCATTACAATTTGTTCTGATTAACTGTTAAACATGTTTTTTGTCAATAGATATGTAAGAACAATATGAACTCACACCTCCTGCAAACATCTTGGTTTAAAAGGGTAGGGTAAGAAATTCTATACCATTTCAAACCCACAACGCTTTTATCACCTCACCATCCACTTGCTGCCTCTTTCACTAGTATTATTTAAAAATAAGGTTTTCATACACAGCCCTAGCTTCATAAGTTTTGCTTTGGTATTAAATGAGGTAGTTATGATTTGGTTTGCAGCCTGCCCCCCAATCCATAAACATTTCGCCATGGGTTGGGAGAGTGGATGATGGGATTTCTTTTCTCAGGGAGCACCAGAGATAGGGGCAGGAAGAGGCTAACACTTCCTGTTTCAAAGAGACATATTACCCAAAAATTGGTTATCCTACCAGTAAGATCAAGCAAAATGTGCAGCTTTAGTTTAGTGGTGTGTGTTGGTTTATCAATACATCATCCATCCATCCATCCATCCATCCATCCATCCATCCATCCATCCATCCATCCATCCATCTTCTGCCGCTTATCCATTCCCGGGTCGCGGGGGCAGCAGCCTCAACAGAGATGCCCAGACTTCCTTCACCCCAGACACTTCCTCCAGCTCTTCCGAGGGGAGTCCGAGACGTTCCCAGGCCAGCCGAGAGACATAGTCTCTCCAGCGTGTCCTGGGTCTTCCCCGGGGTCTCCTCCCGGTGGGACATGCCTGGAACACCTCCCTAGGGAGGAGGGACATGCATGGAACACCTCCCTAGGGAGGCGTCCAGGAGGATCCGGTACAGATGCCCAAGCCACCTCAGCTGACTCCTCTCAATGTGAAGGAGTAGCGGCTCGACTCCGAGCTCCTCCCGGGTGACCGAACTCCTCACCCTATCTCTAAGGGACCGTACATGAAGTTTACAAAAATATAAATAGTTCAAAAAAATAAGAAAAACCACCTCACATACCTCATATGAACTACAAATTAACAAGCTTTCATTTTTTTGTTCAACTTTCCATAAATTTTAATTTTTCTGGGTTTGCGTTGTCATGGCAGCAGCCTGTTCAGAGACCACAATCATCCAGCATCCCCCATTACCCTTCCAGCATATCCTGGGTCTTCCTTGGATCCTCCTTATTGCACATGTCAAAATCACCTTCTATGATGATTCCAGGAGGTATTATAGACTAAGGAGAACGGGATAACTCCCTGTGGGGTCACTCAGGCTGTCTGAAGAGAGCATTTGAACTCCCTTCTTCCCCTCAAACTGCATTGTGCCACTTTGCAAATGGGCAGAACAAGCAGGCCTGGAAGCCACTCAATTACCTCATGTTTGTTTATCATCTATGATAACTAACATTTCATTAAGTCTGACAGACGAAACAGACGAGGCAGGTCTGCCTCCAAACCAAAACCATCACAAAGTACAATAACCAAAAGCCTTGGTTGTCCAAGCAGCTCAGAGAGCTCAGACGCTATAAAGAGCAGCCGTACAGAGAAAGTGACATGTGGCACTTTTCCACTAGTACTTACTCTGCTGCGCCTCTACTCGCCACGCCCCCGTCTTGCGCTTTTCCACTACGGGCCGAGGCGGGTGGAGGCGTGCAGAGTAGATACTTTTTCTGTACCTATTCTGCCGAGGTTCTAAGCGTGCTGAGTCGGCCCTGTATCTGACGTCATCACAATACACGCCAACGATTGGTCGGGGGGCGGGGCCGTCAGACGTTTGAATCAGGAAGTGGGAATCAGCGCGAGAACGACTCGCGGCTCGCAGCGATTTTATTCAACAGGCAGTGGCAGTGCAAACGTCTGTTTCGTCTGTCTGATCCAACTCTGAGGTGCAGATGTTCATAAACCTGGTGGCTGAGGAGAGAATTAAAAAGGGATCTAGACGGGCAATAAGGAACAACCAGATCTACCAGTCGCTTGGTCACTTCTCAGCCGCTCGCGGCTCCCAGCTGATTTCTCATCAGCGCCGACACAGACAAACAAAAAGCGTTGCCACTTGAAGCTTCTTTCACTCTCATTTTTTAACTTGATATCAAACACAAGTCACAGACCAAGCAGCACATATACATCATCTCCTCCATGTTCTACATCTTTAGTGTTGTTGTCTTCTCCGTTTAGATCACACAATCAAATACGTCACGGAACTTCGCTCCAACCCGCCCACTTCTCACCTGGGTGTTTAAAAACAAACGAGGACGAGGCGAGTGGAGGCGGGACGAGGTGTGTCGAGGCGCGCTGAGTAGGTACTAGTGGAAAAGTGCCAATGGACACATTCAGGCTCGCCAGACAGGACCAGAGAGGGCCATTAAAATCGCCAATTGAGTGTGATTCAGGCACGAACAACTCTGCAGCTGTGTCAAGGATCCTCAGAACCATCACCAACTACAAAAGAAAAAAGCCCTGTCATCACCCCCTCCCCCGGACTGGCTGACGATCTCAACAACTTTTACACCAGGTCTGAGAGACCACATGCCCCCCCATTGTCTCCATTCCCCTGTCCCCTCCCTCCTCTCACAATGGCACTGTGCCACCCAGCTGTCACCAGTGTTTTCAGACATCTTCAAACAGTCCATCACTGAATGTCGGATGCCACCTTGTCTCAAGACATCTATCATCGTCCCAGTTCCAAAGGATAGGATTACGTCCCTGAATGATGACAGACCTGTCGCCCTGACATCCGTGGCCATGAAGAGCCTTGAAAAGCTCCTCCTGTCTCAGACCCAACACGGAACCCCTCAGACTCCACCACATACTCAGGCACCTGGACCAGCCGAGCTCCTACGTCAGGGACCTGTTCATGGACTACAGCTCGGGCTTCAATACCACTATCCCAGACCGCCTGCACACCAAACTGCTACAGCTACAGGTACCCGGCTCCATCTGTGAGTGGATCACTGACTTCCTCACCAACAGGAAGCAACAAGTGCGGGCTGGCAGTCACCTGTCGGCCCCACTCATCACCAACACTGGTGGTCCCCATAGTTGTGTCCTCTCCCCTTTCAGGCTGCATTTGTAAATAAGACTTTGTTCATACATTGCTGGCCTGGGTAAATAAAGGCTAAATTTAAAAAAAAAAAACTGTTCTCCCTGTACACCATGACTGCCTCACCAGCCACTCATCCATCAAGCTGGTCATGTTTGCAGATGACACCACGGTCCTGGTCCTCATTAAGGACGATGATGAGACAGCGTACAGGGACACGGTGTCACAGCTGGCAGCGTGGTATACACAGAACAACCTGGAACTCAACATCAACTAGACAGTGAAGATGGCCATGGACTTCCGGAGACACCGACCCCCCCACCGCTCACTTCTCATCAACAGCTCCGCAGTTCAGGTCATGAACTCTGTGAAGCTCCTGGGCACCACCATCACCAGTGACCTCAAGTGACACACTCGTCCAAGGTCATCAAGCAGGCACACCAGAGGATGTTCTTCCTCAGTCTGCTCCGCAAGATGAACATCAAGGTTCGCTCACACTTCTACGGAGCCTCCATTGAGTGTCCTCACCTCCTCCATCACTGTGTGGTATCCTGCATCCTCTGCCCAGACCAAGAACAGACTGGAGCGCACCATGGGAACAGCCAGTCATCTCACGAGCCCCGAACAGGAGCCTGTGTGTGTTCTGCAGAGAGCCAGGAAGATAGTGGGGGACCCATCTCATCCAGCTCACTCCCTGTTCACTCCCCTCCCATCAAGTTGCAGGTTCAGGTCCATCAGAACCAAAACCACCAGGCACTTGAACAGTTTTCTCTCCCAGGCCACCACCCTGATAAATAAAGGCATGTCAGCCCCCCCGCTTCTAAAAGACACTTAAAGAACACTTAAAGAACACTTTATTATGGCCTGAGCAGGAATTTTTGCTTTTCTTGTTTTTTTTATCCTCGTTTTTCTTCCGACGAAATGAGGGCCTTTTTGCCCCCCTAAACATGCCCCGAAAGTCACCAAATATTGCACGCAAACCAGGCCTGGCGAAACATTTTATATTTAATGGTTTGCATTAATGAGCGTGGCCTAATGGCTCAACAGCGCCCCAGAAAACTGCGTGCCTCAAGCTCCACGATACGGTTTGACGTACATGCACGAAAATCGGTACACACCTGTATCATGTCACAACTTAAAGGAGCTTGAGGCCGGATTGTGGCAGGATTTATGAAATAAATCCGTATATATTTTAAGTTTTCTAGTTATAATGTCAGATGAAGCGTTCCAAACCCAAAAGAATGAGCCCTCTAGTGTATCTCTCCTTTGCCTTGAACAGGCTGTGTGCTGCAAAATGTGCTGCAATTCGGTCCCGAATTTCCCGCGCTGGGCTGCGGATGTGACGTCACATGACGCTGCATGTGCGTTCTCCCCGTTCTCCCGTGCCGGTGTGGGTACCAGATTGTATCGGGCTGCAATATTTTCCCCGGAAGTATGCATTTTTTCCCCGCAATGGTATTTTTTTGCCATGTTAAGCTAGGAAGGTAGTTTTTCACCATGTCTTCACATTCAAAACGTCTTTTTTGGCAATTGCGAATTAATCAGTGAGCGCTTAGTTGACATTACATTTTTTTTTAATTATATTTATATAATGTATTATGACTATTTTGCTTAGACATTTACAGATTCAACAATGAGAACATATAGAAAGGGAGAAGAAACATATACAAGGAATTATCAGAATTATAATATAATATATAAAATATAATACGGTCAAAAGCCAATCACAAGACGGAACGTCATCACGTACGGTCAAAAGCCAATCACAAGACGGAACGTCATCACGTACGGGGAGCCGGGAAAAAAAAGCAGGTGGGAAAAAAAAGCACCGACACCGGCTTCACTGTTGGTTGCAGTACCCCCAACGGCCGTCGTGGTGAAGGGTGGCGCTAGAGAGTCTCATTTCTTAAAAGGAGCCTCAAGCTCCTTTAAAGAAAAGTCTCTTAAACAGGAAGTCGGCCATTTTTTAATTAATTGTGTAATTTTGGCGCAATTTATGCATTTTCGGCTGCTTCTTCCCCCGAACCGTAACGTGCACCCAGGTGTGTTATCAAAATGTGCGTCTCGATCCTGCGACGATGCGCATTACTGTTCTCAGTCAAAAGCGTTACCGTGGCGACGATAGATGCCAAAAAGCTCACCCCCCCTTCATCTGATTGGTCCATATTTGATAGTTCCTACTTTATGCCATAAGTTTTGAATGGTTTGACATAAAGACTCGTGGGTGGTGTCATCTGACTCGGTTTTGAGTCCTTGAACATAATTGGTGCAAATTAGCCCCGCCCCTTCTTCTGATTGGTCGATATTTGATAGTCCCTTTTTTCTGCAATAACTTTTGAATGGTTTGACATAAAGAGTCATGGGTGGGTTATTTGTTTAAACTTTAAATCATGCTTTTTATGTATTTTTTAACATCTTTGTAAAGCACCTTGAATCACCCTGTTGTTGAATTTTGCTTATAAATAAACTTGCCTTGGCTTGCCTTTCAAAGAAATTCCAACTCATATTATTTGTAGATCATTCTGTGCTTCTTGGACTTTCTAAAAAAGAAACAATCTTTTCAAACAACATGCTTCTAAATGAGTAGCAGTAACAATGCATCTTTGTCACTAGGGTGACTGGCTGATACAAGCGTCTAAGAGATGAAGAAGAAAACAAAAAATATAAAACAACATGAAAGAGAGAGGGAAAACACTTTGAAAACATCAAAGGTTGTCAGTCATGATTGTCGTGTTGGTGCATAAACACGAGTTTTTCAAATGTTTTTTTTATACTTGTGCAAGTTGGTGTGAATGATTTATTTTATGCATGTGTATGTGCCCTTAATAAGAACTTTGAAAAGGTTTTCAAAATTAAAGTAATCTTTAAGTGGCTACAAATACAGAAATAAACCTGTGCATCTGTGAGCAGGCTAATAAAATAAAAAGTCATAAAAAGAAGTGACTTGTCACTAATAATACATTTCATATTGTAACTAAGTTATTACACCAGGATATTCTATATTTGATATGCCTATCGTGTCATCCATTTTTAGAAACACGACTGTTATTTCATAGTGAACTAAAAATCACCCAATGTAAATTTGGCCTTTTTATTTCAGCTTTCTTCAGATTAAAAAGAGGCATTATGTAGCGAGTGTCTGTCACCATTTAACACACACCCACACTCCCACAAACACATGCACAAATCCATACAATGTAACATTCTCACCTGTACTTTGTGAGTCATGGAAACCAGTGAGCACTCTGTTCACTGCAACCTACTCTCACGGCACACTGGGAAACAGTTGCACTCGTCCACCGCACAAAATGCGTCAGTTTCACAGTAAAGACCCTTCACAAATATGCCCCAAAAATGGTCTAATTTTCTTCATATAGCTAATATGATTTACACTGTGGACCACATAAGCTATATCACATTTGGATGTGAGAGGAGGGGATAAAGCTGAGAGTCTGCTGTTACATGTTTTGTACAGCATAAAAGGGAATGTTATTACATTACATAATTAAAACATGATATTTTTGTATTTTCTATCACAAATAACATAGCATTCAAATGTGATTTCATGTTAAATGGTAAACATAAAAGTAATCCCTTTAAAAATGTATTGTATTAGCTATAGGCTAAGCGCTGCTGACTGTTATGTATGCTGACTTGTACATGCATTCTGTTTCATGCATATTGTGTTATGTTTTGTACTTTATGTCAACCATGTCTGTACACTTTAAAGAGCTGCCTTTTAAATGTTATTGTATCTAAACTTAACACTAAAAGTAAGGAAATTGTGTCTTTTTTGTAACAATGCTTCTAGGGGGCACGATGGCTGGTAGTGGAGCGGTCTCACAGCTCCTGAGTTCAATTCTCGCCGGGGACGCTGTGGGTGCTGAGGGCATGTTAAGTTTCCTCATGACTTCAGCACCCAGGTGGGGTTGGCGAAAGGGCCTTTCTGTGTGGAGTTTGTATGTTCTCCCCGCCTTCCCTTGGGTAGCTAATGTTCTCTACCCTCACAAAAACATGCAGCAGTCCTGGGCTACAGATGCCCCCTCTGGCCAGCCGGGGCACCAGATGGGGTGGGGAAGATCTGGCCGGAATAACGTGATCCTTCCACGCGCTACGTCCGACCGGAGAAACCCCACCCTGTCTGGTGAAAAGAAGCGGCCTGCTCACTCCTCAAGTTAAGGAGGAGACTTGAGCTCAATGCAGGGCCCTCCCAGGGTTGGTAAAGGGTGAGCAATTCCCAGGACTGACTTAGGTAGGAGCACTGGGTGATAAAATTGGGAAAAAAATTGGGATAACTTTTTTTTTTTTTTTTTTTTTTTTAAACATTGCTTCTTGGCAATAAATCTTATAGTGTTGGAAAGCCTGTTTATTTCCCTTGCCACATTAGTAAGGAACATGCATTTGGGATGAGCAGCAGAGCTGAGTATGAGGGTTGTGCCCATGAAAAATTTGCAAAATCTTCTCTGCCAAACAGAGGGTGTGGAAGTAAACCTGCTCTTGAACAGGTTTAGGTCAGAGAGTTACCATGATAACAGACTGCAAGTATGATTATTTCGTTTTTGTAAATAGGCTTGACCTTCTTGCTTCAGAATATTTAAATTAATTTCATGAAATGGTCCTGCCTCAGGTGGAGGAGTTCAAGTATCTCGGGGTCTTGTTCACGAGTGAGGGAAAGATGGAGCGTGCTGAGAATTGAATCGGATCGAATTGACAGCAGCATCAAAAAGGAACATGCTAAACTGGATAAGTACCAGGGGTTGAAGGAGGAGATAGCGAAGATCTGGAAGGTGAAGGCAGCAGTGGTGCTGATATCAGTTCACTTGGAGCCTTGTCCTCTAAGGTGGGAAAGTGGCTACAGGAGATCTCAGGAACAACATTGAAGATCTTAGTCCAGAAGAGCGCAGTCCTAGGAACAGAGAAAATACTGTGCAGAACCCTCAAGCTGCCATGTCTCTGGTAGAAGACTCGAGCTTGAAGAGGGTAATTGCCCACAGAGAGGAATAGTCAAGAGTGGAGTGGTAGTCAATAAACATATTATTCTGGAACTATCTTTACAGTGTAATATAATGGTAGCCCACATTAAACAACATATTTTAAAAATGCAAGAGACCAAACACAACAAAGATTGTGTGGCACTTCTGGGCTTTATTAAAAGGGGGCAGGAAACAGGTAGAGACAGGGGGGGACAAAGCAAAGAGCAACAGGCCAAGCAACAGACTTGAACCCATGCCACCTTCACAAGGGTAACAGCCTCTATAAGTGGCACCCACTCAACACACTGAGCTATCCAGGGCCCAAATGCAGCAATTATGATTATAATGAACAAAAACAACAAAGGTTCATGTAAAGATTCACCCACTGTTTCTTATTTTTCCTAAAACATTGGTTCTTTCATCAAGTCTGTTGTTACACTGTTAACAAAGGTTAAACGTTATTCTTCTGCATGACTAGTTATTGGGTCATTGATGTGACTTTCACCCACCAGGCATTGTAACAAATCTAAACAAAACACAAGTTAAAGGGAAATTGAGGTCGTGCGAAGCTGTAAAGTTACTTAGGAGTCCCTGCATGTGGAGATTTTTTTTCCAAGGCAAAAAAAGCCATTCAATTCCTAAACCCATATATTAGACAATATTGATGAAGCATCAAACAGTGGTCACACATACACAAATTCACAAACCTCATCAAAGAGCACAGTGGGACACCAACACACTTATACTTACAAACATTCATAGATTTAAAAAAAATGGCATCCACAGAGAAAAGATTTGCCAATTGCCCTGACCATTCATGCAGAGAAGGATTTAAATATCACTGAAAATTGGCCCACAATGATTGCATCCCTCCCAGTTCAGCAGAGCTAGTCGAATGCCTCAGATGGCTAAGTAATTCAATATTCCAGATAGTATACATAATGTCACAAATCACCATGCATGCATGGTCTGCAATATACTTAAAAGTTCACGTAGGAGTGTTATAAAGGATGCTGTGTATCCTTTAATTATTTAGTTCATTCACATAATGCTGTTAAATGCTCATGCTAATTATTGTGCTAATTCTAATCCATGTTTGTAGTTGAAATGTTTTATTTTCACCCGGAGTAGAACTCGTTAGCGAAAACCGACATTCAGGATACGCAATCGTAATTAGGATATCAAAAATGTGAAAATGTTTTATTTAGATTGTACATTTGCCATGACAACACATGTAAACTGACTGGGATTTGCAAAGGACACAGTGCTCTCCCTTTGCAATCCCCACTTATAGGCTACCCCTTTTCCACCAAACCGATTCCAGGGCTGGTTCTGGTTCAGAACTTGTTCAACTTGCGAACCAACTCAGAACCGGTTTGCTTTTTCATAGCTCAGGGTGCTAAGGGGGAGCCACCTCGATGCAAACGTCAGTTACGCCACTGCGTTTGCATCGGCGTGAAAGATGAAGCAACAACAACGTATTTTCTCTAATACGGACTTGATCCGCGTAGCACCCTCCGCGGACCATATCGCAAAAATACAGGTTGTCTCCTCCACAGACCACTGGTGCTTTGCAGCATCCATATTAATTCATCGCTTATTTGAAAATGTCGCCGTCTCGCAATATGTAAATTACCAATTCTAATTCTAATAATTATTCTTGGTATTATCATAAATTGTTTCCTAGTGTATTATTATATTAAGTTATGAAATCTCATGGGATGTTAAACTATAGTATTATTATATTGTTATATACTATAGTATGGTGATATAATTTTGTTATATGTTATAATATTATAAAAATTATTATGTTATATTAGGATATTACTATATTATTATGCTTTTATAGTGTTACATATATTTATATTATATCGTGCCACATCACTCTATATGATAATTATTTATTTGTTTATTTATCTATTCTCGAATTAATATTCTTAATTTATTTATCTACATTCATCATATTATCTACACACACACACACACACACACACACACACACACACACACACACACACCTAGATACATAGCATTGTAACTGATGTCGTCTTTTGTTGCTGTTTGTACTATATGTTAATAAAAAAAAAAGAAAAAGAAAGAAAATGTCGCAGTCTTGCTGTTGCTTTTGGATTTAACAACTTCGCACCCGGTTCCAAACTCAGCACTGGCCCAGAACCAGCCCTGGAACCGGTCTGGTGGAAAAGGGGTATCACAGTGTTTGCACAAACACAGAAGTTAAAGATAGATACCACAGGATTTTTCAATACGTTTCGCAATGGCTTGATGTCTAGAAAAAGTACAATTTAGCTTCGATAGTGTATAGATTACATCAGAACCAGGATCAGAATCGTTCCCTGACAGATAATTGGTTTTTGTCACAGAAGCATCTATAAATATGCCGAAGACAAAAGCGCTTCCATGAGGCAGTTTTTCAGGTATGCTGATAGTTTAGTTTAGTGCAAAAGTGTAATGAAAAAACCCTTTTTGCCACATCTCTGGCATTACTGGATGTAACATGGTCATTCAATCTAAAGCCATTAAAATCTTGTTACCGACTGTTTTTGGCCTCATTCATAATATGTAGTTGCACTATAACACTAATTAATCATTTTGCATTATTGCATTACATAAGGGCTTTGCCTTTGAATAAAAATTTGAATGATCACCTACTACCTCTGTCTTCTGTTTGACTATTGGTTCAACAACGGTAACTGCAGTCACTATCATTTGTCCTAAACCAATGATGTTTTTGTCCATCTTCTTCGACATCTTTTTCTTTTTTTGAAGAGAAGTTCAAATGTTCAATGTGATTTTCCTTTGGTTATACTACACTTCTTTCTCCATGTCTATCATCATGGTTGAACTATTCTGTTGTTCTTTCCATGCTTTGCAAATTATGCAAATCAGGTCCTTCATTGAGTCATAAGACCAATGCAAACATGTTATGTGTATTCATTGAGCTATATTATGCATGAAAACCGTCATAAAATTTTATGTGCACATATATATATATATATATATATATATATATATATATATATATATATATATATATATATATACAAATCTAGAACTCAATCTATCATGTTGATAAGCTAAAATCTATAAATGAGGAGAAGAGTGGACCACGGATGTGAGGTGTTAACTCAAAGAGTTTAGTAAGAGAGAGTTGAGATTTTTAATATTAATTCGGCTTCTTTAACCGTCTTTTCTTTTCCTTACTAATTTTTCCTCTGAATCTTCAAGTCTTTGAGTTTGACTCGTTCTTTTTCTCTCTTCAGAAGCGCTGTCTTCTTTCTTTAAAATTGAAATCGTTCCTTATTTTTGCATTAATTCATTTTTGATAAACTTTTGTATGGCGTTATATTTGAGTCATTAAAGGAGCGAGAGATAACACATCTGCACGCGCGCATATTTATTTGCGCGAGTGAATTATTTTGTGTCACGCGTGCGGATTTCAATAGCCGTGCGCACTTGTTTGATGTTCGCGCACATATTCAGCAACCGAGTGGAGCAGAGGTAGGTGCGAGCGAGTAAAAAACAACAGTGACCCGTTGGACAATGACACTGTGCAGCTGCTTTGCGCGCGCTGGATCGCTCCTGCTCTCCGTCCCCTGGGCTCTCACGGGTGGAGTTCTGCTCGCTCGAAGCAAGGAGTTTTGACAGTTTGGGGGCGGAGACCGAGGATGACCCCTGGGCCTCTTAGGATTGGTCATTTTCCAGCCCCCCCTCCATCCCCCCACGTGGGCACATTTTCTGTTTTCTGCTGATGACAGAAGAGGGAAGGAAAAAGAGAACGAAAACTTAAGTATTAATGTGACGGTAACGTAAGTATGCTGTTGTATATTTGGTTGCGTATTTTATAGCAGCTAACTTTAGATAGCTTTCAAGTGTTGACGCCCACTTCACGCCTGCTCTCTGATAAGGAAAGTTGGGGGAAGCTCCGGTTTTTTACACCTGGACCTTTTTTGCTTGTTCCATTAAAGTTACAACATATACTTAGTCGTCTTATAAGTAAGACTTTAACCTAATGTTTTACATTTTAAATCATAATGACTGTGCATCTGTTTTTCTATTAATTCTCAACCTTCTATATCAATCAGCCAGCCTAGCACATCTTTAAAATAATTAGATTTATCAGCCATCAGATTTATAACAAAAGTAATAACATCAACAAGAAAAATGTTGGTTATCAAATTGGATAATCAGCTGATAACCAGTGAACACAGAGGGTATTGATTTGTGCAAGTATTTGTATCATTTAACTTTCTCTTTAACTATAACATTACCAGAACATACATAGTTTGCAGTATATATATATATATATATATATATATATATATATATATATATATATATATATATATATATATATATATGTATATGTAACCGCACATTTATCTGTCTGTTTATTTGAACATTTTCATTGAAAAGGAACGAGGAAGATGGGCAGGAGTGGCTGCAACAGGGAGGGTGGTACATGTGCACTATGAAGTAAGTACATACAGTAATATATAATATACATTATTCTATGACCATGTTCAAGCATGTGTGTCTCATAAAAGAGTAGATGGAGTAAAGGAAGATGGAGAAATTTACATTTGATGTTTCTGGAAAAAAGAAAAAAAAAACAACCCAGGATTTTCTGAACTTTTTTTTAGAATAACAGAACAATACAGCTGATGATGAAAGAACTGAGTCATCACTTAGAGTAGATTAGGGAGGAAGAAAAAGAGAAGTAGAGCCAGACAGAAGAAAGATGAGAGATGGGGAGCACTGACATTTTGAGGAGCAGGTCAGGAAGAATAAAGAACCGAGGATGAGAGTCAGACACTGTACTGAGTAGTGGGGATGGATGGAAGGATACGAAGTGGACAGGAATGTCCTCTTGCTGGAAATAGTTCTGATTGAGGTCAGTTTTCCTACCAGATGAGACGCCACTTTAATCACCCTCTGTCGGCCTCATCACCATAGAAGGGCTGGCCTCATCAAGAAGAGAGAGATTCCGTGCTTGGAGATAGATACAGAAGGAAGAAAAAGAAATAATGTCACCGGAGAGACATGAAATATATGAGCCGACTATTGTGAAAAAAAGGTAGAGGAAGAACATCCTCAGTGAGGGAAAAGGAAAAAGAAGGAAAAAGAAATACCAAAGTGCTGCAAGATTCAAAGTTTGACCAATACAATGAAAGAAGGAAGTGCTAAAAATATGAAATGGTAAGAAAAAGGAAAAGTTTTAAATGCAACTGATAAACAGCATCTTCATAATGTTTAGTGAAGGATCCACAAGACTGAGGCATAAATGGTGCCAAAAAGCACAATAATCCAAGGAGGGGGGCAGAGATCTGAAATACTATTATTCTATATACTGTGTCAAAGTGCAGCCATATTCAAAGGCTGCTGGAAAGTGGTCCTACAACAAGTTTCCAAAGCAGTTTTTTTTACATTCCGACAAACCCATCCATCCATTTTCCCTCATCTATCTGGGATCAGATTGTGAGGGAATAGCTGTTCATATGTGAAAAGAAGGTGACGCCTGGAAGCGTGTTTGGGAGCAGCTTGTTGCTTGTTAGGGCCCGAGCACTGACAGCCCTATTGTATCTGTAGGAATTTTCCTTCTTCCGATGAAATGAGGGCCTTTTGCCCCCCTAAACGTGCCCCAAAAGTCACCAAATTTTGTATGCAAGTCAGGCCTGGCGAAAAATTTGATATTTAATGGTTTGCATTAATGGGCGTGGCCTAATGGCTCAACAGCGCCCCCTAGAAAACTTTGTGCCTCAAGCCCCACAACACGGTTTGACGTACATGCACGAAAATCGGTACACACCTGTATCATGTCGAAACTTAAAGAAAAGTCTCCTGGCACCATGGCCGAAACCAAACAGGAAGTCGGCCATTTTGAATTAATCATGTAATTTTGGGGCAATTTATGCCATTCTTTCAGCAGTTAATGCGGCCCAAACCGTAACGTGCACCCAGGTGTGTTATACATTAAAATGTGCGTCTCGATCCTGCGACGATGGGCATTACTTTTCTCAGTCAAAAGCGTTACCTTGCACCATTCCCAGGTGTCTATGTCTTATGTTGTCAGTATGAATGGGGGGATGTTGGACCGTTTCCCCCTCCGTCTGGGGGCTCTGGCGGCGCCGGGGGCGCCCGTGGAGGTCCCCCTCCTTCCCCCCCTACACGATTCATACGCACATAGGCGAAGGGGCGGGGGGTACGGGTCGTGGGGGGCATTGTCCCGCGTGGCCCGGCACTCCCCGCCTCACAGTTTTAACAGCAATGTAGACACTGCACATTCAACACTTAATAAATACATTTGATAAGGACACGTAATTCGGGAGGGGGGGGGGGGGGGTCGGTGTCAAATCGATACTTGGCCCTCCCCCTCCCTGTTTTTATGGCATTAATCACATGCACTCAACACCAGGGTTAGGAGGGGGTCCCACATCACCCGTGTTCCCTCGCCGGCCTGGGATAGTTGGGTCGTGATGCCCGGGCCTGGCGGGGCTCGCCGTGCAGCCTGGGGTGCCTTCTGGCGGGGCTGGACCCCCCCGGGGAGGGGGAAACGGTGCGTGATTGTGTGTCTGTGTCAGTGAGAATGTGGTGTGGAAGGGTCCTGCCATGGAGGATTTGAGCCTCCATTGGCAGGACAACACAACTTAATAATTTATCAATATTATATTATACAAAGATGGTTATTATTATCATTATTATTATTATTATTATTATTATTATTATTATTATTATTATTATTACTGTTATTATTATGTATAGTATATCTTATTATTAGTATAGGTATCGGATAGGTGAATGGATGAATGAATGGGATGCCTGGGTCTGGGGCCCTCTGTTGTCGGGCCCGTGCGGGTGTCGCCCTGTTGGGGGGTTCCCTCTCTCCGGGCCCGTCTCCGGTCCCCCCAGCTGCCTCCGCGGCGGGGCGCCCCTCTGGTCTTGGAGGGCCACTTTCGTGGGGGCGGGTGCACCTGCGGGGCGGGTGCACATAGCCGGGGCGGCTATGTCTCTCCAGGCAGGCTGGCCCCCTGCCGGGTGGGGGTCGTAGGCCTGGAGGGTGAGGGCCTCCTGGCCACGTGTCCGGCCCGGACCGGGTGGCCGGGGGTTGCCTGGGTCGCCGCGGGATCTCTGGCTGCTTCTTCCCGCACCATGGGGGCCCCGCCCGCGGGCCCCCTCGGTCGCCGCCGGGGGGGGGGGGGGGCCTCGCAGGCGGTGGGTTGCCTCCCTCCTACTTCTCTCTTCTGTGGGGTTGCTGGTAGCCTGGGTTCCGGGTTCTTCCTTGTCGGCCTCTGGTCTCGCGGGTGGCGGGGTTGCTCCCCCCCCCTCCCCCACTATAGATACACTTCAGGTGGAGCTTTGTTTGTTTTTTTACACACGCATACATACACACACACACACACACACACACACACACACACACACACATAGCCACAAAGACATGTACACACACATGCACGCACACACATATACATACACACACACACACACACACACACACGCATGATCATATACATACACGCATACACACACACAGACATACACACTGGCTTGTTCACCTACATGCTTGCTCTATGGTTTTTGGGGTTAGGTAGCGGTAGCGGTAGCTTAGCTCAGACTGCGATCAGATCTCAAGATTTGGGTCGATTGCTGTTCGTGCTTTGGTCGGCTCCGTGCCGGTTTCGTGTACTGTTTGTGGTTTTTTTGTTGCAGATTTCCAGTGCTTGACGTGTGTCTCCGTGTGTTCCTGCTTCCTGGATTGGCAGTGGATGTCGTCACCCCCCCCCCCTCCAAAAAAAAAACAAAAAACAAAAACACTGGGTTTGTATGTGTATATTTATGTATGTGTATGCATATGTATGCGTGTATATATATATATATATGTATATATATTAAATATAGTAATAATGCACATATATATATGCCTTTGGTTTCTACCGTCATGGTATCAATCATTAATATGTGTCCAGACAAGGTAGAAAAAAAAACAAAAACATTACCATGGTGACGATAGACACCAAAAAGCATGACCCACCTTCATCTGATTGGTCCATATGTGATAGTCCCTATTCTCTGCCATAAATTTTGAACGGGTTGTGATAGACATGTGGGTGGTGTCATCGGACTCGGTATTGAGTACTTGACCTTCATTGGCCTGAAATAGCCCCTACCCTTCTTCCGATTTGTCAATATTTGATAGTCCCTATTTTCTGCAATAACTTTTGAATGGTTTGACATAAAGAGTCGTGGGTGGTGTCATCAGACATGGTTTTGAGTCCTTGAACATAATTGCCCCCCCAATTATTGTAATGCCTGATATTCCTGTATGCGTTCGCACTGCTCCTGCTGCTCCTCTACTTGACTCACCCACAACATTCACGTAGGTCCGAGGGGTTGGGGGGTCCAGGGCATGGGGGACGCTGTCTTACACACTCCCTGCTCCTCAGTTTTTAGTAACACCTTAGACATCTCTACACTCAACTGATGTACACATCACAAGATCACTTGCACATAGGGTCTTTGGAGGGGGGGACACTGTCAAGTGTGGCTACTGGCATAGCCACATGGTGACCTGACCTCTGACCCCCTTCCTTTTTTAACTGCATTAGTGCCACCCACACACACTCATCACCAGGAGGCGGGAGTGAGGTCTTCCTAACCTCCAGGGGGAGATGGGAGTGGTGAGCGACTGATTGTCCATGTCTTTGTCAGTGAGTGTATGTTAGCGTATCTGTGTGAATGGGTGTCCATTGTCTATCCTGGGTTTGGGATTCTTTGCTGTTGGGCTTGTCTGGGTGTCTACTTGTCGGGGTGTTCCCACGCTCCGTGACCATCTCGGCTTCCCCGCGCTGCCCTTGTAGCTGGGCACGCCTTTGGATGTGGGGTTCCCGCTTTCATCGGAGCAGGTGTCGGCCCGCTGGCGTCGACTGTCGGGGTGGCCTCATCTCTCCAGGCTGGCCTCTCGCTGGGTGGGGGTTGTGAGCCTGGAGGGCGTGGACCTCTTGGCCCCGCGATCGGCCCATGCCGGGTGGGATGGTGCTCGGCTGGGTCCTGGTCCTTCGCCGTGGGTTTCCTGGCTGCCTCTGCCTGTGGTCATGGGGGCTCCGCCCCGGGCTTCCCTCTGTTGCCTGCTGGGAGAGGCATGGCTCGCTAGCGGGGGGGTTTCCTCCTGTCATTCTTCTGGTCCTCCGTGGGGCTGCTGGTGGCCTGGGTTCGGGTTTCTTTCTTGTCGGCTTCTGGTGTGGTTTTGCCCGCCCTCCACTCTAGTTGCAGTTCAGGTAAAGCCTTGTTTTCACTTTGCACACACACAATTACACAGACATACACACCTGCTCACTCACCTACATACTCATCCTACAGTTTTGGGGACAGATAATCGCAGTAGCCTAGTCCTGATTTAGTTTTAGAGACCTGGAATGGTTGCTGTTTGTGTCTCTGCCTGCTCCCGTTTCTGTTTGTTTGTTGATTTAGAATAACTACAGTTTTCTCTTTAAATACTTTTGATATAATAGCTCCCACATCAAACATGTTTTATGTGGGAAGAAAGATTGGCCACTCACCTCTGTTAAAAATCCCTCCCCTTTGCCATGCATGTTAGCATCCTTCATACAGTTGTTTTGATTCAATGGTTGCCACTTCATCTGTCGTCTTTTGCACTCAACCTTTTTATGGGCTTTGGCAAACAACTGTTTTCAGTGATTCTATGAATACATTGGCCACTGCAGTACACAGCTCCAGATGGCAGACAGATACATTTAGCAACTAACTGATGGGGAAAGCAAAGCAATTAGTGGCAAAAAAAAGAAAAATGATTTTCCCACACTAGTAAGGTGGAGATGAAAGCAGAGCTGAAAAGAAGAATGAAGATTGTTTATCAGGTAGTCAAAAGATCATCTGTGTAACTTCCCCCATCCCCCCTTAGTCAAAAGCAATCCTGTATAGATGGATGGATACAATTAGAGAGGGAGAGAGAAACGGAACAATCAGTGTCAAAAAAATTCATGAGGCTTCCCATTTTCTGCAGCCATATTGACAGCTGGTTTGCTTTGATCCAAAATTTGATTATACTGTTCAACAGAAGTGCACAGATTAACTGTGTCCCAAGGCACCGACTGTATTTGTTGAAGAATGCAGGCTGAGAAGGAATGTCCTTAGAAGATCAAATCAAGTGTTTTCTTCTCAATGTGACCCGCATGAACAGATAAAAAAAAGGTTTTTTCCTAACCCATGGAAATATTGGCATCTCCTATATAGAGTCTACTATCCATTTAACTAACAATAAATGTCAGTATAACTTAATCATTTATATGGCAACCAAAGAAACATTAAATTCAGACTGAACCAAAAGTAAGAAACATAAATATTAAAGTTTAAAAGTATGGCACACACATTATGATGCTGTTATGAACCAAGTAAAGTCAAAAATAAACATAACAATGCAGCATACACACTACTATGTCCTTTTCGAGCCTTGTGGCCCATAGAGCCAGTGTTTATCTCTGGTTTCTGTAGCGCAAACGAACAGGTGGTAACCACCCCCAGGATAGGACGCTAGTCTATCGCTGGATACTTCCCCTAGAAAAGCTAGGTGTCACATGACACTGGTAGGCTCATCCGGGCCGCTGTACAGACACTGCAGAATTTGGTTGCTTTCCTCCTTCTATGAGTTGGCAGGCTGAGGGGAGACCACTTTATATATGTTAAAGCAAGAAAAAACGTGTTTTTCATAATAGGTCCCCTTTTAAATATCAAATGTTTCGCTAGGCCTGGCTTGTGTGCAAAATTTGGTGACTTTTGGGGCATGTTTAGGGGGTCAAAAAGGCCCTCATTTCGTCAGAAAAAGAAAAACGAGTAAAATGAGAATGAGGAAAACAATTCCTACAGATACAATAGGGCCTTTGCACTGCAAGTGCTCGGGCCCTAATAATAATAAGTAGATTTTATGATAACATATTTCTCACCTTTCTTGTGTACAGTGACAGGTGTTGGCATGTCAAAAAACACAGGTGTCTGTTCAGCATTGTCATCTGATCCAGTGGGTAAGAGTGCTTTTTCCTGAAGTTGATCACATAGCGCTGAAAAGACAACAGGTTCTCTCCAAAGTCAGAGGTCAGGCGCTGGGCTAGACTTGTTCTGTATCGCAGCGTTAGTCCGTTAGGCTGCATCATTAGTCCGTTACGCTGCATCATTCTTTTACACCAGCTGAGGCTTGCTTTGAAGTCAGCATAAGTTTAGCTCTTTGGCTATTTCCACGGCCTTGAGCTGAATGACAGCTCTGCTGATGGGCATCCCGTCCTTTCATTTCTCGTCCGCATACGCGCACACCCTCCTGTCGAGCTCCTGGAAGCGGCCGCTCTGAGGACCACGGAAAGCTTTTCTCTGACTGTGAGCATTTTTTAGGTGATGTTTTTGAGCTCTCCATCTCCGTACATTACACTCTGTGACACCATATTTCACAGCCGCTTGGCAATTGTTTGAAGACTCTGCCTTATTTATCACCATCATCTTGAAGTTTGCATCATAACTTCTCCTCAGCTGCTGATTAACCTGGCAGATCCCACTTTTCTCCAGATTGTCCCTATGTTTCTCCATTTTCTGTTGTCTCTTATTTTCTTCTCTTTTCTTTCTTACTGCTACTTTTTATTTTTCTTCTTCATGACAGGGGTTTGCTTTGGCCTGGGGAGTTAAGTTCAGCATTCGCTTTAAATATATCTGACGCCATCTAGCGTTGTGAATGGGTATAATGTCTAGACCCCGAATGTAAGACAACCCCCACTATTTCAGTCTTATTTCAATGCAAAAAACACTGTCTTATATTCAGGCCGATACGGTAATGGCAAAGAAGTAGTTTAGGGTTGTTAATAAACCGTTAAAGGTTGTTAATAAGCCTTTGGAGATGGGGCCATTTGGCAGGTATTTTGACTTAAAATGTATGTAAATCACAGCTTCATGAAATTTGAATATGTTGTAGTCCACAGCAAGGCGAGTTTTTAAACATTTGAATCATGTCCCTACGATAACCTTTTGCCTAGCCTGTGTGTGTGTGTGTGTGTGTGTGTGTGTGTGTGTGTGTGTGTGTGTGTGTGTGTGTGTGTGTGAGAGAGACAGTTCACAGGTTGCCCTGCAGCTGGACCTGATTGCTGCATTGCAGTCCACCTGGGCTGGATAAGGCTGATTGCTGCTTGAAGGAGTCATCGGCATATCCACCAATGAGAAGGACGCAGTTCTGGATGATAAGGTGCCAGCAGACCAGAGCTCAGGGGACAAAGGAGCATTCAGAATCCTGCACCGCTCCTGTTGCTCCTGTAGTTGTTATTGTTTAGCAGTATTTGTTTTGTTCTTAGTTGCATTATTGTTAAAACTCACTTTTGTTAATAAATACCTTCACCTACCCAATCCCATCAGGTATTTATGTTACTTCCCTGTTCCCCGAGCCAGTCCTAACATAATCGGGGGCTCGCCCGGGAGCTTTCTACGTTAATGAAGACCTCGACAAGTAGAAGTTATCATAAAACAAGGGTAAGTTGTGTAGTGTGGTAGAGGAAATGGCTTCTTTTGATTTAGATCATTTCTGGCCGACCCTTTGCTTGATGAAATCTGCAAAGGTAGGAAAGATAATTTGATTAAAATAGCTGTTTACTTCAATGTCTCTCTTTCTAGATCCATCTTAAAAAAGGAGTTGATAACATTAGTTGTAGGTAGGTTCGTTGAGTTGGGGTTGATTATGTTTGTCGGTGATTCCAAAGTCACCTGTGGCTGGGAGGGAAGCTGCTGCACAAAGAAAGCCTAGTGCTGGGAGTGAGCCGAAAACTCTGAATACTGACTCTCTGGGTGAGACTAGACTTAAAGTCAGGTTAGCCCGACTCCAGGTGGAGGCCCATGAGAAGCCTGGGAGACGGCAAGCCCAACTAAGGCTGGAGATCAGGAGAATGGGGATCGAGGCTGACAAGGCAGTCCGCCTACGTCAACTGGAGCTAGAAGCTCAGCAGAGAACAGCTCCCTCACCGAGTGCATCTGTGGGTGTAGGTACATCCCCTCCTCTAACCTGCTCTACCTCTGACTCCTTTATATCAGTAAACATGTTGCTCTTGTTCCTCCATTCCGAGACTCAGAAGTTGACAGTTATTTTGCTGCATTTGAGTGCATTGCAACTGCACTAGGGTGGCCGTAAGATATGTGGCCACTCCTCGTGCAGTGCAAAATACATGGAAAAGCCCAAGAAGCTGATGCTGCACTTCCTTTAGAGAAGAATTTAGATTATGACTCTGTCAAGATGTCAATTTTGCGGGCCTATGTATTGGTCCCTGTAGCCTACAGACAAAAATAAATGGAGCACGGCTTGCAAAACCACTGATTTTAGTTTATGAACTTTTTCTACTGGGAGAGTTCAAAAATTGTTTGCAAGAACGTATCGTCGTGCACTTAAATGAACAGAAGGTCTCATCTCTTTCTACTGCCTCTGTACTGGCTGACGAGTACGTGCTCACACACTAACCTGTGTTTCAGTCTGTGTGTGAAAAGCCTCATGCACCAGGCCCATAACCTGTACAGACAAGAGATTTCAGCAGGAATGATGAGACAGTGCCCAGTACGCATATTGAGAGACATGGGTTCCTCTCCGTCTGTGATTCTGGCTAGCACATTGCCGTTTTGTGTTGAGTCTTCTAGTGGTTATTGCATTGCTTTGTAGTGAATTGAAATGTTACGTCCCACAGCCTATTCCTTCATGTGTGATGGGGAACGTAAACTCACTGGCCAACAAGACGGACAAGCTGGCTGCCTTTTTGAAGAACGTTAGGTTGTACAGAGTGCAACTTGTTGTGCTTCACCAAAACCGGCTAATCAGCAACATTCGGGACAACAACGTGAAGCTACCTGGTTTTAGTACAGTGAGAGCGGACAGAGACATTAAACACAGGGGCAAACAACAAGGTGGGGGTCTTACACTGTATGTTAACCACAGATGGTTTAACCTAGTGCATGTAACTTTAAAAGTAAACGTCTGCTGCCTGGACATTGAATTGTTAGCTGTTAGCCTCTGCCCGTACTATATGCCCAGAGAATTTTCACACACGATTGTTGTTTAAGCAACCATCCACCACGCAGTCTTTCAGGCAGTGGACTCAGAGACTGCTTTGAGTCAACAGACTGGAGCATGCTGCAGGATTCTTTTGAATAGGACATTGATGAGGTCACCCACTGCACTACAGACTATCTGAACTTTTGCATGGACATTGTTGCCCACAAAGACTGTGTGCTGCTTCCCCAGCAATAAACCTTGGGTTGCCAGCGGTTTTAAACATCTACTTAACATGAATAAGAGGGCATTCAAAGCAAGGGACCAAGCAGAACTGAGGTATGTGCACGGTGAGTTGACTACCAGCCTCTAGGAGGCAAAGGAGGCTTACAGACGGAAGGTGGAGCAGAAACTGCAGGAAAACAGAGAGAAGTCTGGGGTGGCATGAAAACCATCACAGGCTGCAAGAAGAAACACAGCAATGTAGAGGGGGGCGTGGTGAGAGCAAACCAGCTTAATTTATTTTACAATAGGTTTGATCGCCCTGCTCCAGGTGCTAAGGGCTGCTTTTCACCTTCTCCTGCATCTTCCCCACCAGCTGCGGCTACCTGCACACTGCTAGCCTCAACCCCCACACTCTAACTACCCACACTTATACCATGATTTTATTTTTCTCCAGCGCCTTTAACACCATCCCCCCCCCACACTGATTGAGAAGCTTCTGCAGATGAGTGTAGTCCTGGACAATAAACTGGATTAGTCAGCCAACATCGATGCTCTCTACAAAAAGGGTTAGAGCCGGCTCTACTTCCTGAGGAGGATGAGGTCCTTCAATGTCTGCGGGAAACTCCTGCGGATGTTTTACCAGTCTGTTTTTGCCGGTGTCCTTTTTTTATGCTGTGGTGTGTTGGGGAGGTAGCATCAAGAAGGACGCATCGCGACTGGACAGACTGGTGAGGAGGACGGGAGCTGTTGTTGGCACTGAACTGGACTATCTGACAGTCAGTGCGGTTACACACACATCTAAATCAAGCTATTGGCAATCTAGCTAAGGATTAAACTGGAGGTTCTGAGAAATCCAAGTATACATGCACAAGAAGACAATCGATTATTGAGAATCAGAATCAGAATCAGAATCATCTTTATTGGCCAGGTTCGAACATTGTCCAACAAGGAATTTGACTCCGGTAGTTTCGCTCTCTATGGTATAAGGTGAACAATAAACAAATGAACAATAGACAAATAGACAATAGACAAATGTGGAATTTCTATGTACAAAATTATAAACATTATAAACATTTTAAGGTGCAGCAGTTTGAGGTAGTGAGAATAAGTATGACTTTACTATTTACAATTCCTACAGACAAGAATTATGCAAAAATACAAGATAAAAAATTAAAAATTATACAAAAGAAATAAAAAAGTGAGAGGTGCAGCGTGTTTGGTTACTCTGAGACTTTGTTATTTGTGAGAGTTCATCAGAGCAACCGCTTGCGGGAAGAAACTGTCTCTGTGTCTGGAGGTTCTGGCGCACAGAGCTCTGTAGCGCCGTCCAGAGGGGAGGAGTTGGAACAGGCGGTGTCCTGGGTGTGAGGGGTCGGCAGAGATTCAACCTGCCCGTTTCCTGGTCCTGGACCGGTACAGGTCGTCGATAGATGGGAGGTTAGTCCCAACTATCCTCTCTGCAGTCCTGATAGTCCGTTGCAGTCTGTGCCTGTCCAGTTTGGTGGCTGATCCAAACCGACAGTGATGGAAGAGCAGAGAACAGACTGGATGATGGCAGAGTAAAATGTGATCAGCAGCTGCTGTGGCAGGTTGAACTTCCTGAGCTGCCGCAGGAAGTACAACCTCTGCTGCGCCTTCTTCCTGACGGAACTGATGTGGGTGGTCCACTTCAGGTCCTGGGAGATTGTGGACCCCAGGAACTTGAAGGAGTCTGTGGAGGAGACGGTGCTGTTGAGGATGGTGAGGGGGGGGAGTGGCGGTGGGTTTTTCCTGAAGTCCACTGTCAACTCCACAGTCTTGAGCGGGTTCAGCTCCAGGTAGTTCTGACTGCACCAGTGGACCAGCTGATCCACCTCCTGTCTGTACGCGGACTCGTCACCTTCCCGGATGTCGTCCGCGTACTTCAGGAGCTTCACAGACGAGTCCCCTGAGGTGCAGTCGTTGCAGTGTAGAGGGAGAAGAGCAGTGGTGAGAGAACGCACCCTTGGGGGGCGCCAGTGCTGATGGTCCGGGTGCTGGATGTGATGCTCCCCAGCCTCACCTGCTGCCTCCTGTCACTCAGGAAGCTGGTAATCCACTGACAGGTGGAGGGAGGCACGGTGAGCTGGGTGAGCTTCTGGTGGAGGATTGCGGGTGCGATCGTGTTGAACGCCGAGCTGAAGTCCACAAACATGATCCTCGCGTAGGTCCCTGAGGTGTCGAGGTGACGCAGGATATGATGCAGTCCAATGTTGACTGCGTCATCCACCGACCTGTTTGCCCGGTAAGCAAACTGCAGGGGGTCGAGCAGGGAACCTGTGATGTCTTTCAAGTGGCTCAACACCAGCCGCTCAAAGGTCTTCATGACCACAGACGTCAGGGCGACAGGCCTGTAGTCATTTAGACCAGTGATGGTGGGTTTCTTCGGGACTGGGATGATGGTGGAGCGTTTCAGGCATGAGGGCACCTCACACAGCTCCAGGGACCGGTTGAAGATCCTTGTGAAGGTGGGGGCCAGCTGCTCGGCGCAGGCTCTCAGGCAGGAGGGGGACACGCCGTCCAGGCCTGGAGCCTTCTTGATCTTCTGCCTTTTGAACAGCCGACACACGTCTTCCACAGAGATCTTCAGTGCAGGCAGGGTCTCGGGTGGGGGGAGGGGGGTAGACAGAGGTGGCTGAGGTGAGGTGTGAAAAGGTTGGCAGTGGGGGGGGGGGTGATGGAGGTGAGGCCGCAGGGGGGGGGGTGGTGGAGGTGGAGCAGCAGGGGGGGATGGTGGTGATGATGATGATGATGATGATGATGATGGTGGTGATGATGGTGGTGAAGATGATGGTGGTGAAGATGATGATGATGATGGTGGTGAAGATGATGATGATGATGATGATGATGATGAGTCGAACCGGCAGTAGAAGTTGTTAAGCTGGTTGGCGAGTTTGCGGTTGCCTGCAGGGCGTGGAGCTGGTCTTTTGAACCCCGTGATGTTCTGCAGGCCTCTCCACACAGAAGAGGGGTCAGGGTTGGCGAGAGGCGGTTCTGCAGCCGTTCGCCGTAGGATCGCTTCGCCTTCCTGATTTCTCTTGTTAGTGTATTTTTGGCCTGCCTGAACAGGGCTCGGTCGCCGCTCCTGTAGGCGTCCTCCTTGTCTCTGCTTAGTTTTCTGAGGGTCGGAGTGAACCAGACCTTGCTGTTACTGTATGTGCAGAAGGTCTTGGTCTGCACACACGTGTCCTCACAAAAACTGATGTATGATGTAACAGTGTCAGTCAGTTCATGGAGATCTGAGGCTGCAGCTTCAAACACACTCCAGTCCGTGCTCTCGAAACAGTCCTGGAGCTTGAGCTTTGACTCCTCAGTCCACTTCTTCACAGTATTCACTACAGGCTTCGAGGTCTTTAATTTCTGCCTGTAGGTAGGGATGAGGTGGAGCAGACGATGGTCAGAGTGACCAAGAGCTGCGCGGGGGACAGAGCGGTATGCGTTCTTAATAATGGTGTAACAATGGTCCAGGGTTCGCGTGTCCCTGGTGGGACACGTGACGTGTTGTCTGAATTTCGGGAGTTCGTGAGTGAGGTTTGCTCTGTTAAAATCCCCCAAAACAATAAAGAATGAGTTTGGGAGTTTTTTCTCCAGGTCTGTTATCTGGTCGGCCAGCCGCTGCGTGGCTTCAGCCACACACACGTCCGGTGGGATGTAAACGCCGACCAGAACAAAGGATGAAAACTCCCGCGGTGAATAAAACGGTTTGCAGTTCACAAAAAGTGTCTCTAAGTGAGGACTGCAAGAAACTTTTAGCACTGTGGCATCTGTACACCAACCTTCGTTAATATAGAGGCAGATCCCGCCGCCTTTTCGCTTCCCTGATGATTCCTTGCAGCGATCCGCGCGGATGAGGCGAAACCCGGGCAGCCGTAACGCGCTGTCCGGGATCAGATCACTGAGCCAGGTTTCCGTGAAGCAAACGGCGGCAGATCTGCTAAAATCCCGGTTCCTTGTGATGAGCATAAGAAGTTCATCTATTTTGTTTGTAAGGGATCGGACGTTTCCCAGGTGGATGGAGGGGAGCGCGGTTCGGAAACCTCTCTCTCTCTCAGCCGCACGAGGGCTCCGGCGCGTTTCCCCCGCTTGCGTCTTCTGAAGAGCCGGTAAACAGCAGCTGCTGCTCCGACCAAAATCTCCTTGAAGCTGTCCGGATCGGAGAAAATTGGGCAAGATGTGCCGGGAGAAGACTTCCTAATATTAAGTAGTTCTTCTCTGCTGGGGAAAATAAACAAAAAGCAGAAGAAAAACAGAGAGTGAGACACCGAGGCGGCCATAGGCGGCGCCATCTTGCATAAAGCGTGAGTGAGGTGTGTTTGACTACACAATGCTAGGTGCAACCAGACGCACTCACGTTGGCATTCTTCCGGTACAATTAGTAAAGAAGAGCAAAGGAGGACAATATGCGAAAAAATGGACGGTAAGGATGCAGCAGTTCTGTAAATTTCGTATATACTAAGTCCGGTCATGTTGCAGGTAAGATGAACACAAAGTCACAAACTCTTCTTCTTCTGTTACCGTGTTGTTGTGATGCCATGACTGTTATTATTCACGCTTCCGCGGCTCGTCACTTCAGGAAGGGGGAGTACCGGGACAGTCAGTAGCTCAGTTCAGCATGGTTTGCGGCACTAAGGTGCCTAAAGTTTGGCCCAGTTAAGGTGTATACATGGCTTTTAAAATTTTGAAATCGGTCGGATTAAGGCAAGAATTTGACTTTCTGACTAGTTTGCCTCAGCCTCCCCCATCACCCACCCACAGACTCATTTTTGTAATCTATCTCAGTGGTACTCATTCCTGGTCCTCGAGAGCTGCTGTCCTGGATGTTTTTGATGTTTCCCTGCATCAACACACCTGATTCTAATTAGTGGTCATCACCAATCTTTCCTCCAAGTCTGCACAGTTCTGTTGGTGACACAGTCATCTGTATCAGGGTTTACTGGAGCAGGGAAACATCTAAGATATGCAGCACAGCGGCTCTCGAGGACCTGGAATGAAGACCACTGATCCATCTGGTTCACATCTGTGGCTGTTTGTCCTGCTCTGCCCATAAAAGGGGTGGCTCTCTTGATGGTAACGACAGCAGGTGGGGATGTAATCCCTGCCTTGGAAGTATTGGATTCTCCGAGCAAGAGATGGTTAAAATAAGCAAATCTGAGATTTAATTGTTTCCGTCCTGTGTGTTGACTCATGCTCAAGCCCGTAAGCGCGATGAATATTCTCTGTCGGATACTGTGCTCATATCCACCTTTTTAGATGACACAGAGGAGAAAGCTTTGCTGGAGAAAGCTCCAGCTCTCCTGCTTCCAAAAGTCATTGAGCCCATCTGGTGACCTGAGCTCGTCTCCGTCGGATAGTCTAATGCTGCCAGTGGGAAGTGAAAGCTTCATTGCTACACAGGGGGTTGACCTGACGTTGAAGCCTTGTTTTGAAAAAGTAGTGAGTACCAACAAAGCAAGTGACCCTGTGGCCTATGTGATGAATAAACACATTCTCGTGTGTAAATCAACTCCTTTTGAGACGGATTCTGTGACGAGTCTGAGACGAGTCTGAGAGTGTTTACCAGGTTTGCTGTGCCTTCAGTGTATCTGCCAGATATGCTATCCCTGGCCCACGAAAGTAACTGGTCAGGTCATTTGAGAGTGACTAAGACTTACAGCGCATCCTCAAACATTTCTTTTGGCCTGGGTTAAAAGCTGACATAGCTCTGTAGATTTTGTCGATTTTGTCATGTGTGTAAAGTAGCTGGAAAACTGAATCAGACAATTCAACCTGTTCCACTCCATCCCATTCCTGCCATATGTGAGCCCTTTGAGCACATAATAGACTGTGTTGGTCCAGTACCCCACTCTAAAACCAGGAATCAGTATTTACTCACCATAATGTGCACGGCCACACGTTATCCTGAGGCCGTTCCGCTGCCTAAAATCACATCTAGTGCGGTTGTCAACGAGCTGACAAAATTCTTCTCCACCTTCGGCCTTCCACCAGTAATCCAAACAGAGGCAATCAATCACAAACTTTCAATTCTGGCTTTTCAGACAAGTCCTTAAAACATTACATGTGAGACACTCTGTATCCCGTGTTTACCATCCTGAATCCCAGGGAGTATTACAACGCTGGCATCAGACGTTAAAGTCTAAGCTGCGCAAATACTGCCTGGAAACTGGGAGGAGTTGGGATGATAGGTTACCATTTGTGTTGTTTGCTGCTCGTGATGCCATTCAGGATTCTTTAGGCTTCATTCCCGCCAAGCTTGTTTTTGGACACACCATCAGCGGACCGTTTAAGTTATTGCAAAAGAGATTTCTCTCCTCCGTCGACTCTAGTCAGGACAAGGTCCTCGACTTTATAAGCAATTCCGTGAGTGGTTGCACCACGCAAATTCACTCGCTGGGGTGTGTTCTGTCCTCCCAAATGGAAATGAAGCGTCATTATGACTGTTTTGCTCCTTTCCCGTCACCTTGAGTTCGGTGATAAGGTGTAGGCTTTGCTACCTATTCCAGGTTCTCCCTCTCCGCCAAATTCACCGGTCCTCATGAGGTCCTTAAAACGTCTCAACGACACTGATTATGTTATTGCTACACCTGAGAGAAGGCGTAAATCTCAAGTTTGTCACATCAACATGCTAAAACCGTATTTCATACGTGAGGCAACTGCAGCTGCGGCTCCAGTTATGGGTTCTCTGAAGCCTGATACTGTCATGGCCAACGCATTGACAGTTGTTGACCCTTCTGCTTACGTTAGTGATGACGATGATTTAAAGACAAACAGCTCGGCACTCAAACAGCTCGTTTGCCAAATTCAGAGATGCTTAAAATGCTACCTTCCAAGTTAGCTCACTTAAGTGTGGCACTCCGAAGTGACGTAACTGAGTTAATTGGTCGTTTTCCATGTTTTTTTCATGATGTGTCAACTCGTACCACTTTTGCGCAGCATGATATTGATGTTTAAGATGCAACGCCCATCCGACAGCACCCATACCGAGTAAACTCAGTTAAACGTCAGTTGATGAAAAATGAAACAGACTACCTGTTGGCACATGGTTTAGCGGTGCCGAGCTCCAGCACTTGGAGTTCTCCATGACCGGTAGAGACAAAGCCAGATGGTTTTGCTCGTTTCATTACAGATTTACGGAGAGTTAATTCAGCAACTGTGAAAGAATAATACCCTCTTCCTAGAATGGAAGATTATTGACACCTTTGCTGCCGACAGACTCATTACAAAACTAGATATGCTAAAAGGGTACTGGCAAGTCCCTTTAACCCGTCCCCCCCCCAGCGGACCCGGTACAGAGTCCAGCAGCTGTATGCACCAATTCATGTGTGGAAAAAGTTAGTCAAGTGCTGTCAGGGTATTTTCTTTCAACTATCGCACAGTATATCAGCGAATCCTTGCATTCTTAGCTATCCTTTGAGACAAATATTATGCATATTGTCCTTATAATTGTGGAGATATTGTTGATTTAATTTTGAAAAGGTCTGTTCAGGCAAAATTCACCTCTAAAATCCCTAGGGGTTAACAGATTAACTGAACGCGTGTCTGAGATACCTGCCTTTGTAATTCCTTAATGTTTTCTGCAGTATACAGTTATGGCCTTTGGAATGTGTAATGCCCCTGCTACCTTTCAGAGACTTATAACACAGTATTTTCTGGGTTGCTTAACTGTAATGTTTATTTGGATGATCTAATTGTGTACACCATGACGTGGAAGGAACATCTCTCCCTCCTCGAACACATGTTCACTCCCCATGCACGTGCGTCTTTGACACTTAACCTTGCAAATGTGACTTTGACAAAGCCACTGTCACTTATTTAGGGAGACAGTTGGATGAAGCCCTACTGGAACCCATTGGGGCTAAGGTGTCTGCCAGAGCGGATTTCCCATTCCCAAAAACTTTCTGGGATTGACAGGTTATTACCTGGGTTTCTGCCATAATTTTTCTTCAATTTTCCAGCCCTTGACGTCGTTAACAATTCCGAAAGTTCGATTATGTTTGGTTTCTTGCATGTTAGCATGCCTTTGACAGTGCAAATCAGTCATTAGCCATGCCCCAGTCCTTGCAGCTCCCGACTTTGCCCGTCCGTTTAGGCTAGAGGTAGATGCATCTGCCGTGGGAGCCAGAGCTGTCCTGTTGCAGGACGATAGTGATGGAGTGGATCATCCTGTGTGCTACTTCTCTAGAAAATGTAACCAACACCAGCTTAAATATTCAACCATAGAGAAGGGAACACTTGCTTTGTTGTGGTCACTCCAGTTTTTTTAGGTTTATGCGGGTTCTAGTCCTTTGCCAGTGGTGGTCTTCACTGACCATAACCCCCTTGTTTTCCCTGAATTGCATGTATAACCACAACCAAAACTCATGCGATCTAAAACATTATTTTTGTTTTTACAACTTCACACCAGCAAAAAGTCATCTGTCAAACTATCCTTAATTTTTTTCTACTTTCAATGTTTTATTTTTCATCCTGAAATGGTGTGACCCCCTAAGAGCTGCTGGTTGTCTAAACAGTGAGAAGCATTGCTTTTCTTCTGCTCTAGAAATCAATTCAAAAACAGAGAAATGCCTAAAAATCGTTGTTTAAAAAAACAATCAAATGTGTGTTTAGAGGTGCTCTTGCATCATCACATCAACAGTAATATATATTTATCTCTGTGAAATCGTCAGAGACCAAGAGCTTGGAGCGAGTAACCTCGTCGAAGGATTACTTGGCCCAGCAGGAGCCTCCTTTTAAATGTGTTCGCGTAATACTGGAGACAGTTGCTGATAAAGAAAAGAGACAAATTGAGAATACAACTGGAACAAAAGGTCTCAATGAAAATGAAAAAAGGGTATGAAAAAGGTAAACTTGTTGATTCTAAGGAAAAATATATTGAAAAAATAAAGCCCAGAAGATGTATTATTGCATGATATAAGCCTGTCCATGGAGAGGTAAAATTCTGCAGCACGCTATATTACAAAAATAAAAAAATAAAGCTATTTCAAAGCCATAGAAACACTACCCATTTACAGTAACTGCTGTTCTTATGACAATAAGCGGCACTTAAAGGAAAATGACAGCGTTAAAACAACTCTATGTCTATTATTAGATAGTGAGCACTGTAAAGTTTCATTAGGCACTAAAAGTAAGAGGGGATGCTTCACAATGATAAAAATCCTCCTGTTCCAATTTTTTTGAGATGTGTAGCTACCATCAGATTCTCAGAATTTCTCAATTTCAACATCTGTTATGTTGTTTATGTTCTACTGGGAAAATACAATAGATGTAAAATCGCAATACTATCTCCAAAGCATATGTAAGATATTGACACTTTTTTTTTGGGGTGAAAACTAAACAATTTTTATTTTTACCAAATTTCCAAAGAGGAACAACAAACAGTTGTATGACATCTATACCAAAAAAAATTGAAAAGTAACAGTCTTGAGAAATACAGGAACATCATAGTAATTTCAATATGCTGCTCAGTATGCAGCCTACGCTTGCATTAAAACGTTAACTACAAGCAATACCTCATTAGGACCATACTCATTAATAAAAGGATGGGTGTCTCAAGCGACATTAGCAAGAAAAGCTTCATATACAAGATTTAAATACAAGTGAAAACACACATTGGTGAATAAACACTGGCTAAGACTTTTATTATTTTCCTTCTTGTGGCACTGTGTGACAATATAGATTTATAATGAACTCAAGACAGCACTTTGTGTCTCTGATGTGCTACCTGTCATGCTTGTAACATCAAAACCAATTTTCTTTTGTTTCCATGTCTGATGCCAATATGACTCTTAATGCCTTTACCATCTGCTCAAGATTCTTGATGTCTGTTGGTACAAACAATGTGCGACAATCCAGTGAACTCAAATGTCCGTATGCTTTAAGGTGACTGAAAGTGTTTTGCTACATGGAATATTAATATGCTGTAAGCTGAAAAAGTGGTGGGGAGCATTTGTGTGTTGGTGTGACAGGAATTGTGAGCAGATGTTACCGGGCTTAAACCCTAAATGGGGGAAGCTTTTGGTTGTATCCTTTATGTCTTGTGATCAGATGGTTTACTGGCGAGGAACATTCACTGGCAACATGGTGACAAATTGTTCATGTGCATTAAGCATGAGGAATCGAAGTGAATGTGACGTATGCAGTTTAAGTGTGGCCATGCATGCAACTGTGGCTTATCTGAGGGGAGCTAATGTGTGTCTATAATTGCATGTGGGAGGTAAACAGCAAAAGCAAATTCAAGTTTACATCATCCGAGAATAATACGATGCTGGAACATTGTATTGTGTAAATGGATTTTGGTTTGAATGTACCATATCAAGGGTGAAAATATACACAGTTAGGAGCAGAATATTTGGACAGTTTTTTTTTTGTTTTGTTTTGTTTTTTTTGGGGGGTGGGGGGGGGTGGTCTGCCTTCATACACCACCACAAAGGAATTGTAAACAAATAAAAAATAAAGCAATACAAATTTGAACCATTTTAAACACAGTGCATCAATTTTCAAGGACTCAAATGTGTCTGGGCAACTGACTTAAAAGGTTTTAATTGGCCAGCTGTGGTCCATTCCTTCACTACTTCAAGACAAATGAAGTAGACATAAGGTCTGGAGTTGGAAGCTGTTCGATTGGAGCTGCTAGAAGGGAATCCAAGGAGATTTCAAAGTCAGTGAAAGTGAGGCCATCATACAAAACAAGATGAGTATAAAAGGAAGATGGCAAAAATCATCAATGTGGCCAGATCAACAGTTTGATACACAAAAGAGAGGAAGCCCTGGTGAGCTCGTCAACTGCAATAGATCTGGAAGACAACTAAAGTGTATTATTTCAGAATCTTTTCCTAAGCGACAAAAAAATCTAAAACAAAAAACACAGCATTCATAACAACAGAACTCAACAGTACTACTGGAAAAGGTATAGTATCACTGTCAAGATCTAGAATCAGGATACACCTTCGTGAATGTGAATCAGAGGGTTTACAACAATTAGTAACCCACAGGTAATGTTCAAGAAGAGGAAAGCCAGATTAGGCAAAATATACTTAAAAAAGTGTACCATGTTCTGGAGTCAGATTGGACTGATGACAACAACGGAATGATAGGAAGAGGTCAACACATAGTCAAAGTTCAGGGGCCGTCCACGGGGCCCGGCCGACCGGCGAGACAGTTCGGGGGCCCGTCCCCGGGGCCGGGCAGACAGCTCGGGGGGGTCGTCCTCGGGACGTAGCAGACGGGTCGGAGGGTCAGTCTCAGGACTGAGCAGCCAGAACCAGAGGGACCGGCATCGGGGCAGACAGAACCCGAGGAGCTGGCTTCGAGGGACACCGGGTCCTCGGCACTGGCTCAGGGGGACACCGGGTCCTCGGCACTGGCTGAGGTGCGTCCATAACCCCCCCCCCCCCCTGGGGGTGCGTCCGGGACCACCTTGGGAACAGAGTGAGGTGCAGAGTGAGGTGTGTCCAGGACCCCCACGAGAACAGGCACAGGGGCTGATGCGTGCGGGACCACCGCCGGGGCCGCAACAGGCTGGGGTGCGTCCAGGACCACCCCCGAACCAGGGACAGGAGGGGTTTGCCGCCCCCGTCGTCATGTCTTCGGCCTGCCCTGAGCCTGAATGTTCTTGGGCCCATCGAAGGCCAGGCACGTTCCCCATAAAATGTGTGTAAAATAAATTCACTCATTCAAATGAATCAGAATGTATTTATACAAGGATTAAAGATGGTGAAACAATACTTGGAATAAATTCTGATACCTAAAATAAACATGAAAAAGAAACTTCAGTCTGTGTGTGTATGTTGTGTGTGTGTGTGTGTGTGTGTGTGTGTGTGTGTGTGTGTGTGTGTGTGTGTGTGTGTGTGTGTGTGTGTGTGTGTGTGTGCGTGTGTGTGTGTGTGTGTGTGTGAGAAGATGGCTGTTCGTACACGTGTGAATTGTAAAGATGGTGGACGAAGTCAGGTGGTGACTGAATCTCGCGTGATTCAAAATGGCGGACGATATTTCGTCCCATCCAGTGAGGACAAAGGAAATCAGAGGCTTTATGGCCAAGATAAAAGTGTTTGTGTGTATACAGTATGGGGGTTAGTAGAAAAGTATGAGAAAAATAGGAGAAAAGAGTAAAACCTGAAATACGAGAATACCTTCTTACCACCAGAAACCTAAGCTGCTCTGATGTTTCCCACACAGAGTTGCATCAATGTGAAACCAACTTCACATGTGAGCTCTGGTCATTCAACTGGGAAATGAGGAAAAGCTTTGTTTTCTGTTGTGGAAGAACATGTTAACAAGATCCACCAAAATAGATGCAAAAATAGACAAACTATAAAATAAACACACACTTCAACAGTTGTAGCTAATAAACACAAAGTTTATTAGCTGCCCAGACACAAAAATAGTTGCCCAGACACAAAAATAGCCTCTTACATGGATCGCTTTGAAAGCGATGGAGGTGATGATTTTGTCCGTGGCAGACCAGCATTCATCCCGGTTTGGCGAACAGCTGGATGATTACGCTCCGCAGGTGTTCTTGCTGAGGAGCGGCTATCTCTCCTGCTCTCCTCGTCCCCTGTGGATGAAGGGATGTATCGTTGCAGCTGGGCTTCCCTTGACTCCGGGTCGGTCTGAAGGCGTGCACGGGTCCCTCGTGCGGCTCGTCGATGGAGACCTAGGCCGTCGGCTGGTAGCTCGTCACGCTAAGTAGGAGCTATGGCTTTCACAGATCTCAGGCTCCGTGGAGAAGTCCTTGTGTGTGAGAGTGAGTTTGATAGAGAAGAGCGCTAAGGAGAAAAGTGAGGGAGAAAGAGGGGGAGCCACTCTTTAAAGCCACTTGCTAGGTTTTGGGGTCCATGCCCAATTAAGGGGCTTATTCTTTATCACCTAAGTATACATGGAGCAAAGCATGCTTGGGTTTTGAGTCATTATGGAGGTTTCTTTGTTTCAAACCATGTCTTCAGGCTTTACAGTTGATATTAAGCCTTTCTTTGTTCAACACAGGGCTGTGGCCCAACAGGTACTATGAACACATTAAACAAATTGATTTGTGTGTTAATGTCAATGAACTATAAAGAGGAATAATCACTATGTTAAATGTTAAGTTAGGTGATACGTAGCGTGTGGAAGGATGACATTATTAGGGTCAGATCCTCCCCGCCCTCTCGGGCGCCCTGGCTAGCTAGATTAGGCAGTGTGCAGCCCAGGATTGTTGCCTGTTTTTGTGAGGGTAGCTCCCATTAGTTATTCAAGAGAACATGAGGAGAACATGCAAACTCAACACAGAAAGAACCTTTCGCCAACCCCACACATAGGGTTGCCACCTTTCAGAAATAGAAATAAAGGACGCCCCAATTTCAGCAGCGCACGAGCCAAAAAAAAGCCCCAAAACCTGCATAAAAATGTGTTTATTTTATATGAAAAAACGTGTTCTTTAATAGCATTGAACATGCATGACTGTACAGACAGCCAACCATATAGAAGCTGAAATAGCCTCCTATGCTATGTATGTCCACATCAGCCAAGGTGTAGAATATGAAGAATATGGTGTAAAAGTTAACTTATTTCAATAATTCAACTAGAATATGGTGTAAAAGTTAATCTATTTCAATAATTCAACTAGAATTTGGTGTAAAAGTTAATCTATTTCAATAATTCAACTTAAAAGGTGAAACTAATATATAACCTAGTCTTATTACATGCAAAGCATGATATGTTGAACCTTTATTTGTCATAATTTTGATGATGGAATTGTTTATTGATTTCATAAAATATTCTCAAATTTTTTTTTATTTGGGGTTTTCAAACTGTGAGCCATCATCAGAGAGCAGCATCTTGCTGGTGCAGGAAACTGCTGCACGGAGATGAGTGACGGACACTGGCTGATTTATGGTTCCGCGTTGCACCAACGCAGAGTTTACGGGGTAGGATACGTGGGGACGCGAACGTACGGTGAGCGTCGCCGCGTACCCCTTCGCCGTCGATTTAACGCGGGACCATAAATCCGGCTTAACGCGGGCGCATTTGTCAGTTTTCTTTTCGTCTTTTCAACTGAGCACGCAAACACAAACTGAGGGTGCAATGCTTGCTTATGCACCATCGTAGAACTGGGCCTGGCATAATATATGTCCGTATTGGTTCAATACGGAACTTTTAATTCCCAATTCCCAACTCCTACCTGGAAGTGAAGCCCGAGTCATCCCCGCAGCGCTGTCTGGCACATAAAGATCTGGGCACAGACGCAGCAGGTCCGCCACAAAGATTTTGCTGGCCTTAATGTTCCTGTGTTTTATTTTGTTATTATTGATCAATTTAGTGTTGATGTGTGTGTGTGACAGACGTGTGTATGGGGCGTTAATGAAAATACGGGACAAATCGCGTCCCGTATTAGTTCAATAAGGGACGCAACATTTTTTTCTCAAATAAAGGACAATTCCGTATTTTACGGGACGGGTGGTAACCCTACCCACACAGGGTATGGGTGCCGAGGACATGAGTAAGTAAAAATGTAAACATGCCCCCAACACCCACAGCGTCCCCGGTGAGAATTGAACCCAAGGAGGGAGGGAATTTTCTGAGATTTTATTTTTTCTTATATATTGCTATATTTTGTCCTTAATATTTCAGTCCTGGTTCACTTGAGAATTAAAACATCACACACCTGCACACATGCAAGTATGTCAGGATAAAGAGAAGGAAGATAGACTGGTGAGCCACTTTCCTCTTTGCTTAATAGAGAATTCAGTCAAAAACAATTTGCAAGCACAGTGATTTCATGCTGTGCAAAGCTTAGCAGCTTCCACACAGCAGCAGGACAAAGTAAAGATGATTACTTTGCTATGAATTTGGAGGTGTTCAAGCCTTCTCCTGTTGCTCTTCAGCAGCTCACTGTGGCTCATACTGTGTCTGATTAAGTTACAACTTTACACGGAAAAAGAAAAACTGAGACTAATGTTAAAAAAAAATGCTGAAAATGGTCAATTGTTTGCATTAACTGCTGAGGCAAATGCATTGCGGGGCTTTTCATCTAAGTTTTGCCCCTTGAGCACAGAGTCTACATTTGAAGCTGTGGCAGTGGGGGATTGTCCAATTTCAATTTGTTGAAATCTTATGAAGCTCAACAAAGAGCACAAACAGTAAACAGTGAGGCTCTTTTCAATTACATGGAATTGTATCCATGGGTTTTAGTTCCTGTGTATTACCTATACTTTGTTTGGATCTTTGAACTACTTCACATGAAATTATTATTATATAAAGATATAAAGTATAAAGCTGCTCCTCCACATTGAGAGGAGTCAGCTGAGGTGGCTTGGGCATCTGTACCGGATGCCTCCTGGACGCCTCCCTAGGGAGGTGTTCCAGGCATGTCCCACCGGGAGGAGACCCCGGGGAAGACCCAGGACACGCTGGAGAGACTATGTCTCTCGGCTGGCCTGGGAACGCCTCGGACTCCCCCCGGAAGAGCTGGAGGAGGTGTCTGGGGTGAGGGAAGTCTGGGCATCCCTGCTGAGGCTGCTGCCCCCGCGACCCGGTAACGGATAAAGCGGGAGAAGATGAGTGAGTGAGTGAGTGAGATATAAAGTGAAAGGTAAACATGCCAAAATGTTATAGTAGAAAAATACATTACGTTATTTCAAGATAATAAAAACTGAGCAAACTAAGGAAAAGCATGGTTCTTTGACTTTATACTAAATAAATACCTAGTATTAATTCCCTGACTTCTTACTGTGTATGGGAATTCCCAATATGCAATTTAAAATTAAGCTTCAATCTAACTGACATGAAAGTGCCGCAGAGGGGCAGCATCTATTGCTGGGTCTAGATTTTATATTTTGTAGTACATGCCTGTCACAGCAGCTTATAAGAAAATGATGTGGCTTGACACACGTGTGCCGCCACACATACACAAACATGCACTAGCCCTGTAAGCTTTTGGGTCCATGTCCAAGGAGCTGAGAGCTAAGCTCTTCGCTCTATGTTGGCAGTATTACTGAAGCTGCCACTGGCAATGGTGCTGAAGTGGCAAGGTGAGTTTGAATGCTTCTGTGCAGCGTCTCCATTGTTCCTTCGGTACCAAGTAGGTTGCCGTTTGAGTGAGGCGGTGATTACATTTTTCAGCAGTACTGGTCAGGTCAAAATACAGTCATTTCTTCTTCAAAATGGCTCTGATTTTTACCAAATTTTTGAAAGCCACTTAATGACAGTGATAACACATATTTTATGTGGCATGATAAAAGCCGTT